>NC_139027.1:121156656-121381722 GCF_964662115.1 Mustela nivalis | reverse complement strand
TATTTTTTTCCTTTTTTCTGCTTGCTTTGGGTTTGTACCTCTTCTTCCAATGTCTCAATGTAGAAGGTTAGGTTACTGGTTGAGATAATTCTTTTTTGTTTTTTTGGTTTTTTAAGTATAAGCACTTAAAATTATAAATTTCCCTCTAAACACTGCTTTAGCTGTATCATAAGTTTAACTGTATTCTTTTATCTCAAAGTATTTCTCAGTTTTCCTTGTGATTTCTTCAACTCATTGATAAATTAGGATTTGTTTTTTAATTATCCACATTGGTTGAATTTCCTTCTGTTATTTTTAATTTCATTTCCTTGTGCTCAGAGAATATGCTTTGATAAGTTCAATACCTCTTAATTTATAAGGCTTGTTTTATGGTCTAATACGTGATTTATCTTGGAAAATATTCCATGTGTGCTTGAGTTGAATGTATATTCTGTTGCTAGGCAAAATGCTGTATAGGTGTCTGTTAGAGCTTGTTGGTTTATAATGTTCAAGTATTCCTGTTTCTTTGGTGATGCTTAATTGTCTGTCCATTATTAAAGGTGGAATATTGAAGTGTATGTTATTTTTGAATTGTCTGTACTTAGCTTCTGTCGGCATTTGCTTCATGTATTGTGAGGCTTTGTTGTTAGGTGCATGTATTTATAATTGTTCTATCTTCCTGATTGATTGACCCTGTTCTCATAATAAACTGTCCTTTGTCTCAGTCGAATGGGTTTTAAATGCATGCTTATTGTAAAGAGTGTAAGCAAAAATTATATGTCATATTAAAAGTATGTAAAATGTAAAATGAATGCATAACATCCCCATCCCCTGTAGAAATCTGTATTAAGAGTTTATAAGTGTATCTTTTGAGATTCTGTTTTTATTAACTTATGTCTGTAAAAGAATATAAATGTTCTTAAAGCAAAAGAGGAATCCTCGTGATAATGTTCTATAGCTTTTAAAAAATTAAAACCACATTGGATCCCAGAGATTATCTAGTCCAACATGCTTATTTTTTTTAAATGAGATAACTGAGGCCATGGAGGGATATTGACTTGCCCAAGTTGACATGGGGACTAGGTGGCTGAGCTGTGACTGAGGTTTCCTGGCCCTTGGTACAGTGCTCATTCCCGCGAGCCTCACTGCCTTGTGTCTGTGTTGGGAACCAGAGGGTCTTTTAGTGCTGCGACAGGTATTTAGGTCATCATTTGTCATGGCAAAGATTGTTTTATAAGTTGTGCTTGGAGTTTATTTTGAACATTTTACCCAATTTTCTTTTCTTTCTTTGTTTCCTTTTTATCTTTCTTTCTTTCTTCCTTTCTTCTTCTTCTTTTTTTTTTTTAAATATATAGCTCCTTGTAGAAATTCTTATGAGGCCTACGATCTCTATCCGGGGACAGAAACTGAAAAGTAAGTATACTTGCAAGCCACTGGTCCTCCTTCCCAGCTTGCTGATGTGATGTGATTCCAGAGACTTTTCTTCTTCCTACTCCTAGCTCAGCAGTGAGGGTCTGCCTTCCAGCATGTGCTCTCCACCCACTACCTAAGAGCTCTCTTTCTTCATTTTGTACTAGGTAGAAATACAGATCTGGGGCTATAAAAGAAAAAGTGTGAAAGCCACTGGGCTAAATGAATTGCATCGTTGTAGTTTCTAATTGTCATGGGCCCAGCTTTTGTGTTTTCTCTGGAAAGTCTTATTTGTCCTATCTAGTTTATTGAGGGAGTAACAAATAACCTGGTAAGATCATTTGTTTGTTTTATTTTAAAAAGTATATTTATTTTTTGTTGTTGTAAGGGTGATACATGCTCTTGGTAAGAAAATTTAGTTATTACCAGAAGTGATAAAGGTTAGAAAGACAGTGTTTTGGTAGCACATTAATTCTTAAGCTGGGTGATGGGCCTATGGGTATTCTAATATTCCTTTTTATAACTTACACATGTTACAAATACTATTTTTAGGTATTCAGTATTTAATTAAGAAAAAAATGTACGAGCACTCTGGCATAAGCCAGAGGTCACAGAGATACATACATACATACATACATACATACATACATACTTACCACATGCCAGAAATCACTTTTAACACTTGATGAATGCCCTTCTACAAACATCATACATTTTTTTTTTAATTGAAGTATTTTTATTTTATATACAGTGAGGTAGCATTAGGTAGGTATCCTGGATATCTACAGGCAAGGTAGGTATCTTGGCTGACCCATTCAAAGAAGTTCACCTAATCCAACTTAATAAAGCCTTTGTCCTTTGTGTACTGACAGAAACACTGGTGGCCCATATTGAGGCTCTATATTCTGATCAGACTCTACCAGTTTGAGCATAGGTGGCAAGAAGGAGAACCCTGGGCAAACTTCCTAGCATGGCTCCCGGAGAGCTGCTGGGACCCATCTTGCTCTCTTGGATGCAATGAGGCAAAAGGAAAAATACATATTTTTTTAATTAAAAAAAATCCCCCCCTTAACCAGAACAGAACATATTATGTAAGGCCTCATTTTTATGTGCAGCAGTGGTTAAGAAGTTTCATATTCGTCTTTGATGTCTCAGCTTTGTACTCTATCTAAATTGGTTCTTCGTGTTCTCTGTCTAAGCTGATAGCAAGTCGCATCTTGTAATTACTTGTTGGTGTATTTGTTTTCCCTTTCTCCTACTAGGTTTAGAGACTCTCCCCCACCCCCAACCACTGTGGATTCTTTATCATCTGTAGAGTAGGTGCTGAATAAATAATTGATGAGTGAGTGAATCGCGATTCCCTTTGAAAATGAAAGGTCTAGAAATGCAGAGATGAACTGATCTGGTATGCCATCCTGCTCTGAAGCCATGAGATAAACGAAAAAGCCCCCACAGGTTGAAAGGTAGTGATAAGGGATACAGGACATCTGCACTGTCTCCAGATTTTATCAGATAACCCTTCTGGTCAAGCTGGCTTGGCAGGACTACGCATTGACATCTCAGAGGGAGACCTAACATTTCAGAGTTTGTAGCAGCATAGGAATGAATGGAAGTAGTTCTTAAAAATAAAAGTAATGGTTTTTTTATTGATGGTTCATACTCAGTTTTATCCTCTCCAGGCTCAGGGGTCATAAAAATGTTTCCTTTTTGTCATATTCCTCTGTTCTTGCTCACGGAGAAGTAGCTAGTTCTCTGTTGGAGTTAGTAAGTTAGGCATCAAAAGACATTTCCCGAACAGAAATAACAAAGCAAAACAAAACACACGTGTGAGTCTTTAGTAAAAATCATACCCTTGTTTGCTGCTAGGACAACCTTCAGTGGAAATTTATAACATGTAATCAGGAAGCTTATACTTTGGATTCTAGCAGTTCTGCTTTTGAAATGTATCTTGAGGAACCAATGCAACACAGGCATAGAAAGGCTGCATAAATAGTTTGTTTTTAGTCTATTTAAATAGCAAAAATCCCCCCCCCAACCCCTGGATATCTTCTAAGCAAACTACAAAGGGAACATGGCTATTAAGAGAGGATACACAGGTTGAAAGTATGAAGACTGTAGAGCTTAAGTAGAAAACAGCTACTGCATCAAACCAAAAATCAGTATACAAATTGGTTTGTAGGTTCTGATGGGCATCACGAAAATCTTTGGTAAGCAAGGACTGGAAAGAGGTATGCTAAAAGGAAAAGAAGCATCTTTTTTTTTTTTTTTTAAGATTTTATTTATTTATTTGACAGAGAGAAATCACAAGTAGTCAGAGAGACAGGCAGAGAGAGAGGAGGAAGCAGGCTCCCTGCTGAGCAGAGAGCCCCATGTGGGACTTGATCCCAGGACCCTGAGATCATGACCTGAGCCGAAGGCAGTGGCTTAACCCACTGAGCCACCCAGGTGCCCCGGAAAAGAAGCATCTTGAAGGGGATTGTGAGGAACAGTTCTTAGGTTGAAAAATTTAATTCTATTATGCTATCTTTTCAGTAAGAAAAATAACCAGTTATTCTCCCTTCACTTTCAGTAAGTGATGAAATGTCCAAGGACTGTTTGAGCATCCTGTATAATACATGTGTCTGTGTAAGTACACCTGCCCTTGGGGGCCCAGTTATGTTCCTACCACATCTGCAGTGCTTGAGAAGGGAAAGTTCAAGGGGCGGGGGTGGACATGAAAGCTGTCCTCAGACATGCGGGGATCGGACTGACTTACGTGGGCCTGAGGACCAGGACCAGCAGGTGGAAATTGTGGGGAGGCAGAATTTTATAGAAATTCAGAATCAGGGCTCCTGTAGCAGATAGCAATCTCCTTTAGCCCTGGAGGTGTCCAAGCAAATACTGAACAATCATTTATCATTTATCATGTATAGATACACTGGAATAGTGTATGTCATCTTTAAGATTCCTTTATTTTATTTTTTTAAAAGATTTTTCTTTATTTATTCGACAGACAGAGATCACAAGTAGGCAGAGAGGCAGTGCAGAGAGCCTGATGCGGTGCTCCACCCAGGACCCTGAGATCATGACCTGAGCCAAAGGCAGAGGTTTAACCCACTGAGCTACCTAGGCGACCCTAAGATTCCTTTTAATTCCATTATTTCTGTTCCTTCATTTTCCTTGTTAGAAAGCAAAAGCCCCACCAGCGTAGTAAGTAGGAGACTGTTTGATTGACTCCTAAAAAGGAAAGAATAGTGAATAAAACAGCAATTTGGTAGAAAGGAAAAAGCCTAGCACTTAGTGCTAGAACTGGATTTGGAGTTCTGGCTCCTGCCTCAGTGATTATTAATTTAGCTCCCTGAGCTTTAGTTTCTCATCTGGAGAGTGCAGTCAGTAATCTTACTAGTATTGTAGGCTTGTTGTGAGGACTAAGTGAGATGTGAAAGCACTTTGTAAAGCAACATACAAGTGCTAGTGTTTGTTAAGACACAGTACCTATCTTTTAGGAACTTATGTGGTCACCGGTACTCGGTGAATCATAATACACACCAGAATGAAACAAAGGCTCCTGTAGAAGTGAAACTTATATGTTATGAAAATACAATGGGACATTTAATTCCATTTCATTTCTTGCCTCATTCAGAAGGAGATGTCAGGCGTTCTTGAAGTGATATGTAAAATCTACCAAGATCATGAATCATATATTTAGAAGTAGGTAAGAAAGAAGAGTGTAGAACAAGTTGAGGGTATAACATGTATGCAGGAATTGGGCTGCCCAAAAAATCATATGTCGTCTGGATAGGGCACACATTTCGGTTTAAGCTTCTTCTTTTTTTTTTTAAAGATTTTTTTTTTTTAATTTATTTAACAGACAGAGATCACAGGTAGACAGAGAGGCAGGCAGAGAGAGAGGAAGGAAAGCAGGCTCCCTGCTGAGCAGAGAGCCCCATGCGGGGCTCGATCCCAGAACCCCGGGATCATGACCCAAGCTGAAAGCAGAGGCTTTAACCCACTGAGCCACCCAGGCGCCCCCTTTTTAAAAGATTTTACTTATTTGGCAGAGAGAGATCACAGGTAGGCAGAGACAGAGAGAGAGAGAGAGGAAGCAGGCTCCCTGCCTAGCAGAGAGCCCGATGCGGTACTCGATGCCAGGACCCTGAGATCATGACCTGAGCTGAAGGCAGAGGCTCAACCCGCTGAGCCATGCAGGCAGCCCCTCAGTTTAAGCTTCTTATCAACCAACATAAATAGGGAAGTAAGTTTCAACACTTACACAGTTCAGTAATCGTCCCATGCAACAGAAGCACAGTGTGAGCCACGTAGATTATTATAAATTTTCTTATAGCCACATGTTTTTAGAAAGGAAGAAAAGAAGTAGGAAGAAATAGGTGAGAATAATTTTAATAATATATTTTATTTAGCATAGTATATCAAGATTATTCCAACATGTAAATAATGTAAGTAATTATTAATGGGATATTTATCTCCTTTTTTTGTACTAAGCTTTCAAAATCCAGTGTGGTTTTTATACCTTGAGCACATCTCAGTTCAGACTAGCCATGTTTCAGGTGCTCAGGAGCCACGTGTTTTTAGTGGACAGATAGGCGCAGACCGATAAGAACAGTAAACTAACTAGTTGTTCAGCTAACACACAACTACTCTTGCAGCTAAGGGCAGTAAGAACTTGTCCTTAATTTAAAAAATATGTGTATGATGTAATGACTTCATCATTGGCAACTTCCATATAGTCATTAGTTTTATGAGGCTGTTTGTTATTAATGACACTTAATAATAGTCCCGCAAAACACAGTTCATGAAAGAAGGAAAGAAAAGGAAACAAAAATGTGAAGAACACAGAATGATATGGTCCAACTCTGCTAATGTGGCTTAATTTCAGGGATTAGGCAGAAACCAAGAAATGTCTGACAGTGCCTGCTTTGGGGTGGAAACTTGTGCAAATTGTTGCTGACCTGAAGTAAACATGTCCTACCTAAGGACATTTACATTCCAAATTTAAAATATACTGCTGGCCAAATAAAACTTGGCCTACTGGATGCTTGTTTGTAGCTCCTTGTTCGGTTACTAGGCAGATACTAGGTCAAGACCCTGTGATGGACCCACCATGAAAAAACCCCTCCACTCAAAATGCATTTGCACACAGTGTTTCGTATATAGTTTTAGTGATTTAAGGCCTCTGCCGAGAATTCCAGATGTAGGTTGGAATTGCTTTTCTGGTTTCTAGAAGGAGGATACCTTGTTTTTCATGTTTTATTTTGTGATTATAATCTATTTTGCCATTTTTCTCCTTTTCCCTTGTGATAGACGGAAGGAGTTACAAAGCGTTTGGCAGAAAAGAATGACTTTGTGATCTTCCTGTTTACATTGATGACGAGTAAGAAAACATTCTTACAAACAGCAACCCTCATTGAAGATATTTTGGGGGTTAAAAAGGTGAGCTATGTTTTCTAGCAGGTGGGTGACCAGACAGGGGAGGGTGTGTCAGACAATTGGATTCTCAAACCTGAATGATGTACAGAGCTCTTTTAAAGGAAATTCCTTTATATGCCTAATGTTAACTTTTTTTTATTTAAATATATTCAAGTACAAACCTAGGTCTTACTCCTTTTGGTGGTTTTTAAATGACAATAAACCTAAATCAGTATATAAATTGAAATTGATCTAATGATAAGACTCAGAAGTTCAGATTGACTTTGTTTTTAATATGATGGCTAATGCCACTTTGTCAAAATCAAATTGCCCCTCATTAATTATTATGTTGCAAGATCTTTGTAGCATACTAACACTGCTGTATGCTATGGAATGACTCCATTTTCCTACCATTTTTCTTTATTTGAATGCTGTGAAACCTTCATTCATTAGCTGGTGATGTTCGACTTTTATTTATTAAGTCCGCTTCTGTTTATTCTCATTAGTCTTCAGCAGTTAAAATTTAATTCATATCAGTGTAGAGGACACAGATGTGAGCACTGACATCCTGCCACTTGGTCATAAGATTGACATTCAAAAAGATCCAGAATATGCTTTAAAAAAAATACGCACATGCAAAGGAGCACCTGGTTGGCTCTGTCGATGGAGCATAGGACTCTTGATCTCAGGGTTGTGAGTTTAAGCCTCACGTTGGGTGAAGATCAGTCTTTGTTCCATGCCTCCATGTTGGTTGCAGGCTGGCACATTTCTTCCTCTTATAACTGAGGAGGCAGGAGCAGCCTCTTAGAATTGCTGTTGCAGGGAAAAGGCTACCCACGTGCATTGTGGTTACCCCAGCTTTCATTTCTGTCTTTCTGCTGCGTTTTCCCCGGGCGCTGCTTGTCATGCACAGGCGGAAGATGCACAAGTGGCCCATTGTCTGTAGGAACACACTGGAGATGTGTGCAGGTCCCAGACAGACCCTTTGTACCCTATAATAAAAAGGCTTTGTTATTTTTCCAATAATTGTATGCTCCAGCCAGTGTGTGAAAGAGGGCTTCCAGGGCGGAAACACCAAACTCCCAGGCAGTCTGAGCATGGGAGTCTGGGATTGCTCCTTCCTGACTTCTCCCGCTTATCCCTTGTGCCCTGACATGCTCATTTTTTGTGTGTTACCAAAAATAGTGATGAGTTCTGCTAGGCATGGTTACCTTGGTGCAGTTTGAAAGGGGGATAGACACCATAAAGAAAATGGGAACCCAAGTCACAAACTGGGATATGATATATGTAACCCATGTAACAAACAAAGGATTGGTATGCAGAATTTATCAAGAGGTCTTACAAATCAGCAAGAAAAAGACACAGGGGCGCCTGGGTGACTCAGTGGGTTAAGCTGCTGCCTTCGGCCCCGGTCATGATCTCAGGGTCCTGGGATCAAGTCCCGCATCGGGCTCTCTGCTCAGCGGGGAGCCTGCTTCCTCCTCTCTCTCTCTGCCTGCCTCTCTGTCTACTTGTGGTCTCTCTCTGTCAAATAAAGAAATAAAATCTTTAAAAAAAAAAGAAAAAAGAAAAAGACACATAGCCGGGTAAAGAAAGGGAGTGGGGGGGGGTAGGCAATGATAGTAACAAACATTTCACAAAAGAGAAACAATCCATAAAAAGAATATGTTTAACTTCATCGATGATCAGGGCAATGCAAATTAAGACCACAGTGAGAGAGAGAGAGAGCAAACGTTGGTGAAAATGTGTATCATTGGCCTTTCTTTCCTTCTTTGGCTTTTTTTTTTTTCTTTTAAAGTAGGCTCCATGCTCAGCATGGGGTCCCAACATGGGGCTTGAACTCACAATCCTGAAATCAAACCTGAGCTGAGATCAAGAGTCAGATGCTTAACTAACTGAGCTACCCAGGCACCCCAAGAATGCATATCATTGCAATCACCTAAGTACTGCTGATACCTTCTTGTTTCTGCAGAATCTATTCATCTTTCTTTGTTTTCTGGTTGAATATGTGCATTCCCTGTGACCCAGCACCTAGGGAAGCACTACCTTGAGGGCTGAGACATCATTCTTGTGCCTGTGTCACCTATAGTCTATGTCCAGGCATGCTTGTGGATAAACTCAATCCCAGAACAGTAGTTCTCAGAAGTGAAAACACTACATCGAAGCCAAGAGGTTGTGAAATCAATTCATTCATTGAGTCTACCAGCTAAAAAAGAAAAGATTCAAGTGTGTCATGTAAGGGTATTATTTAAGTTTTTGTTATATAGTTATGTATGTTTTATTGGGTTGTGATGGAAATTTTTTCTTCTTCTTAGACATTGTCAGAATGGTTTAGAAGCCACTGCTCCAGAAAAACTTCTGTACATGTACATCAAGAAACGCTTAAGAATGTTTATAGTATTGTTTCCGAGTTAAAAACTGAAGCTAAATCCATGATCCATCAACAGGAGAATGGATAAATTTTCTCTATTCACACAATGAATATTATAGAGTTGCGGAAGTGAATAAGCTGTTGCTATGGGCAACAACATAGCTAAATCGTAGAAATAGATCGAAGTTGGTTGCAGAAGACTGTAGTATCTTTTTATTTTTATATTTTTTAAAGAGAGAGTGTGAGCAGGGGAGGGACATAGGGAGAGAGAGGGAATCTTAAGCAGGCTCCAAGCTCAGCACAGAGGTACCAGTGTAGGGCTGGATCTCATCACTCTGAGATCATGACCTGAGCCGAAACCAAGAGCTAGATGTTTACTTGACTGAGGCACCCAGGTGCTCCTAGTATATCATTCTTATAAAGCTCTGAAATAAGCAAACTCAACTCATACATATAAAACAATTTTTTTTTAAGATTTTGTTTCTTTATTTGACAGAGAGAAATCACAAGTAGACGGAGAGGCAGGCAGAGAGAGAGAGAGGGAAGCAGGCTCCCTGCTGAGCAGAGAGCCCGATGCGGGACTCGATTCCAGGACCCTGAGATCATGACCTGAGCTGAAGGCAGCGGCTTAACCCACTGAGCCACTCAGGCGCCCCTAAAACTATTTTTTTTTTTTTAACAGTAAAACGAAAGTAATTCAATTATGGTTACCTCTGGCAGAGAGTGTGGAAGATATGATGGGAAAGATACACAGAGCTCTTCACTTGGTTATGCCTCATAACATATGTTGTATGTATCAGATATTAAAATATGGCACAGAAAGTGGGCTTGGAGGGCAGTGGGACCTGGTTTGTGACCCATACACTAAGCTAGGGCTAGAGGAATGGGACTGAAAGTTACAGTTTCCTCTCATAACAGTCGCTAACTTTTGGGGTGCCTGGGTGACTCAGTTGTTGAGTGTCTGCCTTCAGCTCAGGTCGTGGTCCCAGGATCCTGGAATCGAGCCCCGTGTCGGGCTCCCTGCTCAGAGGAAGGCCCGCTTCTCCCTGTCCCACTCCCCTTTCGTGCGTTCACTCTCTCGCTATGTTTCTCTCTGTCAAATGAATAAAATTAAAAAAAAAAATTGCTAACTTTTGTGTACTGGGGGAAGGAAAAGGCAAAGGTAGAAGCAGCTGTTCCCAAATAG
The DNA here is from genome assembly GCF_964662115.1 of Mustela nivalis. Lineage (NCBI taxonomy): Eukaryota > Metazoa > Chordata > Mammalia > Carnivora > Mustelidae > Mustela > Mustela nivalis. The sequence goes on along the minus strand of NC_139027.1, from coordinate 121,371,370 downwards.
CCCCTCAGCAAACTCCTGTTCTTCATTACCAGATTTAAGAGCGGAGGTCATGGGGGCTTCTGGGAATCATTCACTTGTTCAGTTCACATTTACTGAGACCCTTGCTACCAAGTCTTATGTGCTGAGGCTCTGGAAAGAAAGTAAGACACACAGCTCCCTCAATGTAGTGTGAGTTTGTTTGAAAATGGAGGAACGGGTATCACAAGATCCTGTGACATGTGCAGTGATAGAGAAGTACCCAGTCTAGTGGAAGTGAATTAGTGAGATGAAGGGTAGTAGCTATAATCTGAGGATATAAGGATGTTTCAGAGGAAGAGAAGCTCATGTAATGCACATTTGCAGATTTTTTTAAAAGATTTTATTTATTTATTCAACAGAGAGAGAGAGAGATCACAAGTAGGCAGAGAGGTGGGCAGAGAGAGAGGGGGAAGCAGGCTCCCAGCTGAGCAGAGAGCCCCATGCAGGGCTTGATCCCAGGATCCTGAGATTATGACCTGAGCCAGAGGCAGAGGCTTAACCCACTGAGCCACCCAGGCGCCCCACATTTGCAGATTTTAAAGAAGAAGAAAAAAAAGAATGTAGCCAAATAAAAAGCATTTCATGAAATTCAATAGTCATTAATGGTAAAAGCTAAGAATAAAAGGAAAGCACATTAGTTTGACATAGGATATCAAAACTTAAAGTAGACATTAAACTTCATGTTAAAACTTTGGAAATATTCCTGTTAAAGTTAAAAAAAAAAAAAAGAATGCCTGCTATCACTTACTCTCAGTAATTGGTTATATGTACACATACACATACACATACACCTATAGGAATGGTCATTGCAACAGTGTTTAATAGTGAAAAATTACAGTCCACCTAAACATACATCCATACATATATATGGATGTATGTTTAAATACATAGTGGGGTAAAGCAATGAAAAATGAATGAATTAGAGCTACTTCTGTCAGAGTAGTTACATCCCACTGTTGAGGCACGTTTGACTGGCTCAGTCAGTAGGACATGTGACCCTTGATCTCGGGGTCCTGAGTTCAAGCCCCACGTTGGGCCTAGAGCCTACTTAAAAATAAATAAGTGTTAAAAAAGAAGTACTAACTTTTTCTTATCTGAAGTGACCCAAATTAAAAAATAAAAAATTCCAGTGTTGACAGAAAAGTAAGGTATAATGTAGCATTCACATTGCGTCTAGAACACTACCATATGTTTTTTAATTTTTTGGTTTATTTTTTATTGGAGTATAATTGACATGCAATATTATATTGGTTTCAGGTCTACAGTATAGTGATTCAGTGATTTTACACATGAAGCCATGCTGACCACCATGTCACCATACATTGTTATTACAGTGTTATTGACTGTATTCTCCATGCTGTACTTTTCATCCCCACGACTTATTTATTTTATAACTGGAAGTTTGTACCTCTTAATCCCTTTGACCTATTCTGCTCATTCCTCCCAGTCCCCTCCCTTCTGACAACCACCAGTTCTCTGTATTTGAGTCTTTATCTGTTTTGTTCATTTGTTTTGTAGATTCCACATATGAGTGAAATCATGGAGTATTTGCCTTTTCTGTGACTTATTTTGCTTAGCATTATACTCTAGATCCATTCACGTCCTTGCAAGTGGGAAGATCTCATTCTTTATGGCTGTATAATATTCCATCGGCTATGTATACCATGTCTTCTTTATCCATTCATCTATGGATGAATACTTGGGTTCTTCTGTACTTGGTTATTGTAAATAATGCTGCAGTAAACGTAGGAGGTGCATGTATCTTTTCAAATTATCATTTTTGTTTTCTTGGGGTTAATACCCAGTAATGGAATTACTAGATCACATGGTATTTCTACTTTTAATTTTTTGAGGAACCTCCAGCTGTTTGCACAGAGGGAGCACCAGTTTACATTTGTACCAGTGGTGCATGAGGGGTCCTTTTTTCCACATCCTCTCGACACTTCTCATTTCCTGCCTTTTTAATATTAGCCATTGTGACTGGCGTAAGGTTTTGATTTGTATTTCCCTCATGATCAGTGATGCTGAGCATCTTTTCAGGGTCTGTTGGCCTCCTGGATGTCTTTGGAAAAGAGTTTATTCAGGTCCTTGGCCCATTTTTAATCAGATTATTTTTGGTGTTGAATTGTGTGAGTTCTTTATATTGGTGATTAGCCCCTCATCAGATGTATCCTTAGCAAATATCTTTTCCCATTCAGTAGGTTGCCTTTTTGTTTTGTTGCTGGTTTCCTTTGCTTTAATACCATATATTTTTATGGAAATATAAGAACATGTATGGAAACAATAAACAGTTCAAAATAATGGTTACCTCCAGTGGGAGAGATGGGAATACAACTGGGTAGGAGTACACAGGGGCCTTCAGCTACATTTGAAATATTGTATTTCTTAGAAAGAAAATGTCTGTAGTAGGAATGGCAATTTGTGAGTGAGTGGTAAAATTTGCGTGGTAGGCATTTCTTCTCTTTCCTTTTTCAAATAGACAAAATGAGTCACATAAACAAAGAGAAATGAGAATAGTGGTGCTCCAAAGGATTTAATCCTGAGACCGGTCCTATGAAGCATGTCAGTCCCATTTGACAGTTGAGCAAATACTTAGAGAGGTTCCATAACTTACCTACATTTGCAAAACTGCAGTTTGCAGGGCCAGGATCTGGACCTAAGTTGGTTTAGCTACTAGGTCCCATTTTTAGGGGAATGCAAAAGAGGGACGCATCCAGCCTCAAATGAACTGAGCATGGGGATTGTTTTGTTTGTGTCTTCTGTAGGAAATGATCCGACTAGACGAAGTCCCCAATCTGAGTTCTTTAGTATCCAATTTTGATCAGCAGCAGCTTGCTAATTTCTGCCGGATTCTGGCTGTCACCATTTCAGAGATGGATACAGGGAATGATGACAAGCACACACTACTTGCCAAAAATGCTCAGCAGAAGAAGAGCTTGAGCTTGGGGCCTTCTGCAGCTGAAATCAACCAAGGTAAGGTCTCTAAGTTTTCAGAGTTGTGAGACTATGGCTCTGAGACCCCTTCATAAATTATCTACTCTTTCATTATCTCTAGGGTGATTCATGTGAAAGCTCCAAGGTCCACTTAGAGTATGCACATTTTGTGTGGGTGTGTATCTCTTCATTATTTTAGGGGGCCGCAAAAGTCCGTAACTTTTACCCGATTTTTTAATTGATTCAGAATCTCAGAAAAGTTAAAAACTAGGGGCACCTGGGTGGCTCAGTTGGTAAGCATCAGACTCTTGATTTCAGGTCAGGTCATGATCTTAGGGTCATGAGATCAAGCCCCATGTCAGGCTCTGTGTTGGGCATGGAGCCTGCTTAAGATTCTTTCTCTCCCTCTCCTCGCACTCTCTCTCTTTAAAAAAAAAAAAAAGTTAAGAACCATTGTTTATCAGAATTACAAATATACTTACCTTTTGATCACTAAGCCTTTTCTGGGTCTTTATGTTATAGATATATAGGATATGTATATTCAGGGTCATTCATTGCAACATTATAGTAACAAAAATACCAGAAACAAGAGGCCACTTAATTTCTAGAATATTTATGTAATGGAAAATTGTATGGCTGTTAAGAAAAAAGGATGAAGAAGATTTCTGTGTATTGATACAGGAAAATCTCTTCAAGATGTATTACTGTTAAAAAGGAAAATGCAGAGCTGTGTGTATAGTATGATACTTTGTGTGGTAAAGCAGAGATGGGGGAATATGATCAGATGTATTTGTTTGCTCATATATAGTATGCGTTAACTGAAAGCATGCACAAGAAACTGAAAATGGTTACCTGTTGGGGGTGGCCAGAATAGAGGTAGATGACAACAGCAGAAGTAGGACTTTTTTTTTAAGATTTGTGTGTGTGAGAGAGAGAGAGAGAGAAAGAGAGAGAGAATGTACTCATGCATGATTGGGGGTGGGGCAGAGGGAGAAGCAGACTCTCTGTCAAGGAGTCTGCTGTGGAGCTCGATCCCAGGACCCTGGGATCATGACCTGAGCCAAAGGCAGAAGCTTAACCCACTGAGCCACCCAAGCGCCCTGGAAGTAGGACTTATTAATGCATTTATTTATATATTTGATTTTAGAACCATGTGAGAATATATTAGTTAGTTCCCTACTTACTGTTTTTTTGGTAGCAAGAGAACTTTTTTCTATTTCTGTGCTGGTCTAAGCAGATTTGGGTGAAATTTGGCATATATCTGTTTTGGTTGTAAGAGTAGAGATGGTCCATATTTGAACTATAATATTTATGTGTCTTAAAACCTAGTTCTTAAACATCAACAGACTACAGTAATGTATAGCTGTGTGCCTCAGGGTTAACTGAATAACCAAGGTGAAATAATAAAAACTTAGCATTTAAAAGCAGCAGTAGAGAGCCATGATCGTCCTGTGGCAGCCCTGATGATGCTTTCAAAACAATACTTTGTTTCTGAAGTCTGGTTGACCCGATGTGTGCATTCCCAGGCCCGGCTCTGCACACTTGCTAAGTGCAGCACAGCAGCCTCGCTTCTGACTACCGAATGTGAGTCCTCCCTTAACTCTGTGAGTGTTGGAGTTACGAACACCAAATGGTCAGAACTGTATTTCTAGTTATTAAGGAATATAATTTTACATGTTTTAGTCATATGTAAAAACAGAAATATATAACTGTGAACCCCAGTTTCATGGTTCCCCCTCCAGGCTCGTTTTTCTTCCTGATTCCATAGATCCAAGGCCCTCCTTTGGTCTTTGTGGGCTTTTCTTCCCTTCCCCCCGTCCTTTCTTATGACTATTTTTTTTTTTCTTTCTTATGACTTTTAAGGAGTGCTCATTTTAGCAAATCATAAAATATACATTCTTAAAAACGTGAATTTTATTATAACTAAATTATACCTTAAAGCTGATTTAAACACACTGACGAAAGCTCACATTTGTTAAGTTCCCGCTATGTAGCAAACATTGAGGTAACTGCATTAGCTAGGAATGATTTTTTGCCCTCCAAGTAGCCCTGTGAAATACAGGTTTGCATCCCCTTTGCACAGCTTAGGAAGGTGAGGGTCATAAATGTTCACTATTAGGTACCTGTGTGTGCTGAGGCACTGGGTCACTTTCATCTCAGTTTCCCATTTAAGGAAACTGTTCTGGCAGATTATTTTTATCCTGCTAGTATCAATTACCTTTACATACCTGTTTATAAGCTGCCTTAAGTGAAACCAGCATTGCCCATCATTCTTGGAGGACAAGGTATTCTAGTCAGTTGGTTTTTTTAATTAACTGAGAGTTAACCTCAAACCCAGGTTTCTTTGATTTGGATCATTAAAAAAAGAAAGTCTTCATAAAATAACTAAGTTCACTTGTATACCTGTGTGACTAATCCATGAGATAATCTACATGTGATGTCTGCTTACAGCTTTTGAGTTGAAGTTTTAGTAAATGTTGTATTTTGGCACAAGTTGTACAGGGTCTGACCTTTCCCAGCTCTCTGACCATAATTCCTGTTGCCCTGGCCCCCACTCCACACACATTTCTCTAGTCACATGCCCTGGGAAGGCCAAGGTGAACATAATTAAATCACAAGTACAATGAGAAAGATCTTAGTCCTCAATGTTGGCATGCTTCAGTTAACTCCAGTACTAAATACTTTTAAATAGAGGCATGTATAATAATCATCTCAGGCTGCCATAACCAGGTACCATAACTGGGTGGCTTAAACAACAGAAGTTCATTTTCTCCCCCATCTGTAGGCTAGAGGTTCACCATCAGGGTGCCATTAGCATTGGTTTCTGGTGAGGCCTCCCTTCCTAGCTTGTGGGCGTCTGCCTTCTCACTGTGTCCTCAGGTGGTCTTTCCTCTGTGTATGTACAAGAGAAAGGAATTTCTGGTGTCTCTTCCTCATATAAGAAGACCAGCCCTGTTGGGTTAGGGCCCACTCTTAACAACCCCATTTAAATACCTCCCTAAAGGCCACCATCTCCAGATACATTCATATTATGAATTAAGGCTTCAACATACGAATTTGGGGGAGGGGACACAATTCGGACCATAAGAGTATGGAAAGGGGACATGCTTTTTTGTTTTGTTTTTCATAAGCTGTGGCTGTTTTCTTGCCCAGCAAAATGATTTATACTGTCTTCCTGGAGCGCATATAATAATAAAAATGTTAGGCTCTAACAAATTTTTGGATTTCTTAGAACTACTGGTTATTCTTCTGTCCATTCAGAGGGGAATAGATAGTTTCATCAGGGGGAAAAATCATTCAAGATTTTAGTCATTCAAGATTTTAGTCAGAAATGAAACCACAGGCCAGATAATTATCAATTTGTAGGTGACGTGAGCTAAGAAGCGCTGATTTCTGTCAGCTAGGACAGGATAGAATACAATAGATAGATAGAATCCTCTCAGCTGGAAAGCAGGGCCTAAACTGAAGAGGAAAGTTTATGGGAATATTTCAAAATACTGATGTGTTAACAAGTAGAGGGAAGGTCTGCTTTTGCAGAAATTCTCAGAAGTTGTGTTTCAGTGGTCAGCCAGTTTAATATTAACCAGTATTGTGGCTCACTGCCAGTAAGGCTGTGAGAGTTACAAGGACATTGTGACACTGGGTGCCAGTTCCCTGAGGTTATGTATAATTTGATGAGTATAATTAGGCCAATGATTTTTTTTTTCTAGGAGAGAGCCCCTAGCTTTCATCACTTTTTCAAGAGGTAGTTGATTCACAAAGGCTTAGGAATCTCCATGGTAGGGATTGGAGTCTCAGAAGCTTGAATGCTGGGCAGTCACATCTGAAGGGCTGTGTTGAGTACACAGAGTGGGAAGAATAGGTCTTAGGAACTAACTGTCCTGTGAGGAACAGAGAAACTGTAGCCATTCATCCTGTGTAAAAGAGATTGAGAGTAAAAATCTAGCTTTGGGAGGATTTTCATGTAGAATCTACACCTTTATTTGGAAAAAGGTAAGATATATATCTAAAAGTTTCTTAAATAATAATAATAAGAGGGTGGGTATCTAGTAGAAAGTTTGTTCCCTTTCCCCATGGCATTTTGTTATATTTTCTCTTGTGTCCCTCCCAAGAAATTCTCTACATGCCCAGTCCAGGGGATGCAGGAGGGAAAGAGATTGACTCCTCCCTATCTGTAGAGATGGTAGTATAAAATAAGCACCCTTCTGCCCCTTGCTTTTTTCACTTAACTTCATCTTTTTTTTTTTTTTTTAAGATTTTTTATGTATTTACTTGACAGAGAGAGAGATCACAAGTAGGCAGAGAGGCAGGCAGAGGGAGATGGGGAAGCAGGCTCCTCTCCAAGCAGAGAGCCTGATGCGGGGTCGATCTCAGGACCCTGAGACCACGACCCGAGCTGAAGGCAGAGGCTTAAACCACTGAGCCACCCAGGCGCCCCTCACTTATCTTACAAAGCATTCTATTCCAGTACCTACAGAATTGTGTGATTCCTTTTCACAACTATATAGTATTCTTCTTTTTTTTTTTTTAAAGATTTTATTTATTTATTTGACAGAGAGAAATCACAAGTAGGCAGAGAGGCAGGCAGAGAGAGAGAGAGGAGGAAGCAGGCTCCCTGCTGAGCAGAGAGCCCGATGCGGGACTCGATCCCAGGACCCTGAGATCATGACCTGAGCCGAAGGCAGCGGCTTAACCACTGAGCCACCCAGGCGCCCAACTATATAGTATTCTAATATATGGGTATACCACAATTCACTAAACCATCCTTGATTGATGGAGATTTTGTTTATTTTAATATTTTTGTTCTTACAAATAACAGGCTTGTGTATGAAGTATGATGGGCTGGATATTTGCCTTTTACACTTTGATGGGTGTTGACAGATTAACCCTGCAAAGAACTTACCAGTTCATTTTCTCCCATCCTGTATACCATTCCCAGTCTAGGGCCTTTTTAAACTTCCTGATGTTTGCCAAGCCAGTAACTAAAAAATGGTATCTCAAAACAAAAAAGCTATCCCCTTGTATTTTTTTAATTATGGTGAATGTCACATAAACAAACCACTTAAAGTGAACAATTCAGTGGCATTTAGTACATTTACAGTGTGTGCAAGCACACCTCCATCTATTTTGAGAACATTTTCATCACCCCAGAAGGTAACTGCATACACATCAGATAGGTGAACTTCCCCATTCTCTCCAACCCTGGCAGCTACCTGCTTTGTTGTGGATGTCCCTGTTCTAGATAACAGGGACATCCTGTTCTATGTTATAAAGGGAATCCTGGAATACGTGACTTTTTGTATCCTGATGCTTTCACTTAGCGTGATGTTTTTGAGGTTCCTCTATGCTGTAGCTCATCAATGTTTCATTTCTTTTCGTGGCTGAATAATATTCATTATTTGTATATACCACAATTTGTTTAGTCATTCATCTGGTGATGGACATTTGGGTTGTTGCCCCGTTTTGGCAGTTGAAGCAGTGCTGCTGTGAATGTGTGTATATGAATTTGGCACCTGTTTTCAGTAATTTGTGGGTGTACTTAGGAGTGGAATTGCTGGGTCATGTGCTAATTCTACATTCAACTTTTTTTTTTTTTACGATTTTATTTATTTGAGAGAGTAGGTGAGCACAATGGTGGGGCAGGGGGAGAGGGAGAAACAGATTCCCTGTGAGCAGGGAAACCACTGCATGTAGGACTCCATCCCAGGGCCCCAAGATTACACCCTGAGCTGAAGGCAGCCACTTAACTGACTGAGCCACCAGGCACCCCATGTTCAACTGTTTGAGGAAAAGTTAATTTTAATATAGTTTTAATTAGCTTTTTTAAAAAATGAGGTCAGGCAGTATAGTCACTTACTAATTTATAGAGGATGGAAAGGGGCCTAAGATTATTTGCTGAGCATTATGCTGGAGCTGAATTTGTATGACTTTGTATAATCCTAACTAATTTGTTGTAATTTATTTTATTTTTGAAGAATTTTCTCCTATTTTTCTTTTGAATTTTACTTTAATTTTTTTCGTATAAATTTTTCACACAGAGACAAGTATATGACAATATAACGTCATAATGATACTTATTTCCCCATCACCTAGCTTTAACTGTCAGTGTCTCCTTTTTTTTTTTTTAAGATTTTATTTATTTATTGGACAAACAGATCACAAGGAGGCAGAGAGGCAGACAGAGAGAGAGGGTGGGGAAGCAGGCTCTTTGCTGAGCAGAGAGCTCGATGCAGGGCTCGATCCCAGGACCCTGGGATCATGACCTTGAGCTGAGGGCAGAGGCTTTAACCCACTGAGGCACCCCGAGTGTCAGTGTCTCTTTATCTGTATCCCCATTCACTCCTTCCTACCTTACTTTGAATTATTTTGAAGCAAATCCCAGATATCATAAAATTTAACCTGCATATAGCACAGTGTTCCCACAAGATAGGGACTCTTTTTAAAAGTGACTCCAATACCATATTATACCCCCCAAATTAATAATAATATTTTGGTATTATCAAATGCCTGTTTATTAATTTTCAGTTAGATGATGCATTCATGTGGTTCAAAAAAATCTACAGATTTAAAAAGGTGTTCATTGGGGGCGCCTGGGTGGCTCAGTGGGTTGAGCCGCTGCCTTCGGCTCAGGTCCTGATCTCAGGGCCCTGGGATCCAGTCCCGCATCGGGCTCTCTGCTCAGCGGGGAGCCTGCTTCCTCTTTCTCTCTGCCTGCCTCTTCTGCCTACTTGTGATCTCTCTCTGTCAAATAAATAAATAAAATCTTTTAAATAAATAAATAAATAAATAAATAAATAAGGTGTTCATTGAAAAGGTTTCCCCCACACTCTTATTTCCAGTGGCCTAATTCTCTTTGCCTTTGGTAGCCACTGGTGTTTTCTGTCCTTCCAGGAAGATTTAATACATGTATAAGGAAATACATAGAGATGTTAACCCTTATTTTTAAAGAAGGTTAAATGATAGATCCATGATCTACCACCTGGATTTCCCTGCCTCTGCAGTGTATTATGTTCTCTTATGCTGATCAGAATTTCCATCTTACTGTTGTGAGCAAGATGAGATTAAGGGAAATAAGAGTTGTGATTATAAGAGAGTGATTATTCATTTTCTTTCTTTACCAAAAAAAAAAAAAAAAAAAAAAAGAAGCTCCTTTCTTTCTGCTAGTACATGTAGGACCTGTTTGTTACAGGAAAATCAAACTACGGAGAAGTAGTTTTAAAAGAAGCACTTATATCCTCCCCTGCTCAGGAATGGCCACAGTAAACATCTTGTTGTATAGCTTTCATTCTTTACCTGTATATTATGTGGATATTTTAAAGAAGCAAATTTTTAAAGAAAATGGGCTTACACCAGTACTGTTTAATAATTTTTCCTCTAACAAGTAAAATTTAAACATTTTTTTGAGTCACTCTGTATAAAGATATATGTGTGTTTATTTTCAATGTCTGTTGTATTCTATTGTATTGGGATATTTTATGTTTAATTGATATGCTGTTGATGACCGTGAGTTATCTTTATCTTTTTGCTATTGTAGAATCCACATCATTGAATATCTTTGTACATGTGATTGATTATTTCCTTGCAGGAAATCTCCAGAAATGAGCCTCCTGGCTCAAAGACACACAGGTTTAAGAAATTAAAGTGATTCCAATTTCTTTCCCCCACCAGTACATGTAAAAGAATCTGTTTCCCTGCACCTGGTATCAAACTTGTTTCTCTAACTTAAGTACTATTTTACTTTGGCTTAGTATTTCATTTTGCAAAGAAACTCTGACTAGCTACTGTCAAAATCATTCCTATCATGTAGGTCAAGAACAGGCTCATTGTTCAAGATTTTAGAGCTGTTTCTGTTTTGAAAATGCATTCCTTTGTTCTCTCCTTGGCAGCGGCCCTTCTCAGCATCCCTGGCTTTGTTGAGCGACTTTGCAAGCTTGCAACCCGAAAGGTATCAGAGTCAACAGGCACAGCTAGCTTCCTTCAGGAGCTGGAGGAGTGGTACACATGGCTAGACAATGCTTTGGTGCTGGACGCCCTGATGCGAGTAGCGAATGAAGAATCCGAACACAATCAAGGTACTTGGAGTGGGTTTTCTGTGAGGTGGGGATCTTTCCCTTAGGCGCCTGGAGCCATTCTTGACCTCTTTTCCAATGATGATTAATTGAAATTTGCTCAAAGTAGACTTTTCCTCAGAAAAGTCCTAGATCATAACTGTTAAGACACTTTTGAAAGCTAGTGACAGAAACTTCTTTGAACTCTCTGAGAGTGGACCTGAAAGAAGGGCAAAGGGATTGGCTGGTTCCAATAACTAGAGCATTCTTAGGAACTCAGAGAGTGCTCTCCAAGTCTCTTCATTCTCCATGGTTCCGGTATTCTCTTCTCTACTCCGATGAGTAGACTTCTAGTTTCAGCAACAGCTTCCTGGTGAAGGGCTCTGACCCATCTTGGGTCAGATGCTCAACCCTTAAACATTTGACTCTGGCCAGCAGGATGGGGTCCGATTGTACAAATAGAGGAATTCTCATTGTAAAAGTGAAGAGGAGTTCTCTTTCCAGGATGGCAGTGTGTGGAGCTCTGTGGACCTGTTCTCTATGGCAACTATAAACAAAACCTATAAACAAAAAAACCATCCGTGTAAAGTCTGTGAAAGTTGTTCTAAGGGTTTACAGTAAATGAGGAGATCCTCCAGACAATCTGCTAAAATTCAGAACAGTGAGAGTCTGTGACATTTGAAGTCCTGCGTGTTGGAAGTTCCACCGTGGGCAGGTGTGGCCAAAAGGGTACAACCCTCAACAGGGGACAGGATTTCCAAACAAGGAATATGGTTTCTCACCATTGACGAGGTGGGCAGACCACCAGCTTTTCTCATCCCCTCTAATTCCAGGTTGAAGAGGTTGAATTCTTGATGAGTGTATCCTACAGGCCAGGGACTCCCTGCCCCAACTTTATTGATATACCATAGATTTATAACCTTGTGTAAGTTTAAAGTGTGTAGCATGTTAATTTGATACATTTATATATTGCAAAATGATTATCAGCAGAGCAGTAGCCCCTCATTCATCACATAATTATCATTTTTTTGGTGGTGAGAACATTTAAGATCCGCTTTTTTATTAGCATCATTCAGATATTACTAGCTATAATCACCACGCAGTACATTGGATGCCCAGAACTTGTTAATTTTAGAACTGAAAGTGTATACCCTTTGACCACTATCTTCCTATTTCTCCCAACCTCTCTGGTAACCAGCGTTCTATTTCTCTGAGTTTGACTTATTTAGATTCCACATATGAGTGATATTACACAGTATTTGTCTTCCTCTGACTTATTTCATTTAATTTGCTTATTTCACATAATGCCAGGGGCCCCTTTCCCCCGCCTGCCTCTGTACTACACTCAGTGCACAAGCTTTGCCCGAGGCCTGGCAAGCAAGAATTCTGTGACCCTGTTGTCCTTGCCTCAACCCACTTAGGACAGAGAGATTCCATGCGAGGATCTCCATGCAGCATGCAAGCTGAGAAGGCTCAGAGTCTGCTGACCTTGCTCAGAGTAGTGGCACCAGAAGAGTGCCAGGAGGAGAATTAATAGGTAAGAACAGAAAGTAGGGAAGTTCAAAGCTAAGGGTGTTCTCAAAAACAGTGTAGATTTTGGTGGTAAGCAAATAAAAGGAGGCTGTTAGCTCTTAAGTGAGAACAAAAAGCTAAACAATAGGCTTAATATAGTTTACCCCCAAGAACCAGGCAGACAACTTAGCAGAGTTCTTCTGAGATCAAAACCAACTCAGACTCAAAAACTATCTTTGCCCAATTTTAATTGGATTAGACTTTGGAGTGCTTTATGCCCCAAGGCATTGTCAAAAGTAGAGCGTTCAGCCAGCAATTAGTGGAGTCTGACAGCTGGGTTTCATACCAGATGAGGCAGAAATCTTAACAGAGAGATCAAGGGAAGAGCCATAGAGAGCCCTGCTAAAACACCATCATCCAGGGAGACTGTAAACATACCCACGGCTGCACATTCTGAGACAAAACACCAAAGTCCTCCCTAGGCCATGGAGAAATAGATTTCACTGAAATAAGCTCCCAGGTCACTGAAGAAATGAACAAAGAAATAACAACAAGCCCTGAAAAAAGGGAAGGAGAATCAGAGTTGCTGAATTATTTACTTAAAAATGTCTTTTTTTTTTTTTAATTTTTTATTTTTTATAAACATATATTTTTATCCCCAGGGGTACAGGTCTGTGAATCACCAGGTTTACACACAAAATGTCATTTTTTAAATAAAATTGGGGATATGCAGGGCGCCTGGGTGGCTCAGTGGGTTAAGCCGCTGTCTTCGGCTCGGGTCATGATCTCAGGGTCCTGGGATCGAGTCCCGCATCGGGCTCTCTGCTCAGCAGGGAGCCTGCTTCCCTTCCTCTCTCTCTGCCTGCCTCTCTGCCTACTTGTGATCTCTCTCTGTCAAATAAATAAATAAAATCTTTAAAAAAAAAAAATTGGGGATATGCAAAGAAACAAAGTACAGCCCATACACAAAAGAAAACAGGCAACAGAAGTTGCTTGTGAGACAGCCCAGAAAGCAGTTCTAAGAGACTTCAGAGCACCCAATATAAGGTTGGCCAAAGAACTAAAGGAAGCTATGCTTAAAGAAGTAAAAGAGGGGCCACCTGGATGGCTCAGTCAGTTAAGCATCTGCCTTTGGCTGAGGTCATGATCCCAGAGTCTTGGGATTGAGTGGCACATCAGGCTCTTTGCTTAGTGGGGAGTTTGCTTCTCCCTCTGCCTCTACCCCCCCCCCCTCATTCTCTCTCTCTGACAAATAAAAATTTTTAAAAAAAGAAGAGAAGCTAAAGAATCTGTGACTACATCAGATTGAGAATATCAGTAAAGAGATAGGAGATAGAAAAAAGAGCCAGATGGAAGTCCTGTGGTTTATTAAATTCTAAGTAACTGGAGTGAAAAACTCACTGAAAGGAGCAAGAAGAATGTTTGAAGAAATAGTGGCTAAAAACTTCCCAAATTTGAAAAGCATTAATGTACACATCTGAGAAGCCCAAAGAACTGGAAGTACCATAAACTCCGAGATTTACACCCAGACGCATCATGATAAAAATGTTGGAAGACAAAGAGAAAATCTTGGAAGTAGCAAGAGAAAAACAACTCCTGTGTTCAAGAATATCTCAGTAAGATTGATCGCCGACTTCTCAGAAATAACAGAGGTCAGAAAGCAGTGAGATAACCTATTCAGAGTGCTGAAAGAAAAAAAACTCTCAGCAGCAAAACTTTCTTTCCGAAACATAGGTGAAATAAAGAAATTGCTGAACAAAAAGAGAATTTGTTACTGATACCTCTGCCTTTTGAGAAATACCAATGGAATTTCTTCAGGCTGAAAGCAAGTGACCTCAGACAGTAATTTAAATCTACACAGAACAACAAGGAGCATTACTGCAGGCAATTACATAATCATAAAAGACAATATAAATGCCCATTTCTTCTTTCATTAACGAGTTTAAAAAGCGGTTAGGTAAAACCATAGGTTTATAATACATTGTTGAATCTGTGACATACAGAAATATACTTGAAACAGTAACAGCACAAAGAAACTTTGTGGGACCAAATTTTTTGGGATCTTGGGCAGGATCAGAGTTGTATTGCAGTAAGGAAATTATATGAGATGGTAACTTGAATCAACGCTAATCAATGAGGAGAACTAAAATGGTAAGAGGATCAATATAACAAACTCTATTAATATTTACTTTCTTCCCTCAGCTTCTTGAACAGACATTATAAGTAATCATTAGTTACAACACAGTATTGTGTAATAATGCATGCAACGTATTGTAAAATAAATTGTTGGATGGTTAGCATCTTAGATGTAGTATGTGTAACAATAATAGCACAGAAAAGGGAGAAGGAATAGAGTTGTGTAGGAACTCTGGAATTAGTATAAATCTGGAAAGATTCTGTCAAATTAAAATATATGTGGCAAACCCTATAGCAACTGCAAAGAAAGTAACTTTAAAAATACAGTGAGGAAGTCATTAAAGGAATTACAGTGTTATACCAGAAAATATTCACTTACTACAAAAGAAAGTATTATAAGAGAAATAGGGGAATTAAAAGACATATGAGATAATGTAGAAAACAAAAATTAAAAAGGCAGAAGTAAATCCAGCTCTATCAGTAATAATCTTGAATATGAATGGATTAAAGCAGTTCATCCAAAAAACAGATTAGTCATATTGGATTTTTTTAAAAAAGATCTAGTTGTTATGCAGCCTGCAGGAGGCATACTTTCTTTTCTTTTTTCTTTTTTCCTTTTTTTTTTAAGTAGGCTCTACACTCAATGTGGGGCTTAAACTCAGGTTTAAGAGATCAGGAGTTTTTCTGACTGAGCCAGGCAGGTACTCCCCAGGAGGCAAACTTCCTATTCAAAGATAGAAATAAGTTGAAAGCAAAGGATAGAAAAAGATTTGTCCTGCAAAGAGCAACCATAAGAAAGCCGAAGTGGCTGATACTGAAAAAGACTTCATTTATTTTTTTAAAAAGATTTTATTTATTCATTTGACAGACAGAGATCACAAGTAGGCAGAGAAGAGAGAGGAGGAAGCAGGCTCCCTGCTGAGCAGAGAGCCCAACGGAGGGCTCAATCCCAGGATCCTGAGATCATGACCTGAGCCGAAGGCAGAGGCTTTAACCCACTGAGTCACCCAAGTGCCCCCTGAAAGAGACTTTAAAGCAAAAAATGTTATCAGAGACAAAAAGGACATTTTATAATAACAAAAGTATTAGTCTGTTAAGAAGATGTAAGTTATAAACATATATCTAACAACAGAGAAAAAAAAAAAAAAAGCAAAAACTAACAGATTTGAAGAGAGAAATAAGCAGACCAGAGGTAGTGGTTGGAGCCTAGAAAATCCCACTTCGAGTAATGGAGCAGCAAACAACTATACAGAGGATCGAGAAGGAAACAGAAGACTTGAGCAGCAAGTAAACTGCCTAGACTTACTAGATGCATTTAGAACACACCACCCAACCCCCGCGGAATGCATATTATTCTCATGTGCACATGGAACATTCTCCAGCATAGACTGTACGCCAGGCCATCTAAAAAGCCTCAGTAAGGGGAAAAGGATTAAGATTGTACAAACCATGTATTTCAGCCACAGTGGAGTGATATTAGCAATCAGATGTTAGAAACCAGGGAAATCAGTAATACACTTCTAATTAACCAGTGGTTCTGAGACAGAATCACAAAGAGCATTAAAAGATACCTTGAGACATCGGAGAAAGACAACTATCATGTGATCTCCCTGATATGAGGAAGTGGAGATGCAACGCAGGGGGTTTGTGGGGTAGGAAAAGAATAAATGAAACAAGATGGGATCGGGAGGGAGACAAACCATAAGAGACTCTTAATCTCACAAAACAAACTGAGGGTTGCCGGTGGGGAGGAGGGTAGGAAGAGGGTGGTGGGGTTATGGACATTGGGGAGGGTATGTGCTATGGTGAGTGCTGTGAAATGTGTAAACCTGGTGATTCACAGACCTGTATCCCTAGGGCTAATAATACATTATGTGTTAATTTAAAAAAAAAATTTTTTTTAAAGATACCTTGAGACAAATGAAAACGAGGAGACAACATACAGAACTTAAGGAATACAGCTGAAGCCTGCTGATAAGGGAGAAGTCTTTAGTTATAAATGCCTACATTTTAAAAAACTGACAAAATGAAATCCCAAGTCAGTGGCCTAATTTTCTTCTCCATAAGTTATTGAAAAAAAAAAAAAAAAAAGAGGCAAGCTCTACTCTCAAAGCAAGCAGATAGAAAGAATGATAGAATTGGTGTAGAAATTAATGAAACAGAGCATAGAAAACAATAGAGAAAATCTGCAAAAAAACAATAGTTCATTCTTTGAAAAGGTCAACAAAATTAACCTTGAGTTTCACTGACCAAGATTTAAAAAAAAAAAAGACAAGATTGAAACTACGAAAACCAGGAATGAAAGAGAGGACATGACAACCAAGCTTACAAAGCTAGAAAGGACTCAGAGAATACCATACACATTTGTGTGCCAGCAAACTAGACAGCTTGGATGAAACAGACAGCTGATAAGAAAGACAAAAATCCTGCAGCTGACTCAAGACGAAAGAAAATCTAAATAGACCTATAACAAGTAATTTGAATTAGTATGGCTTCACTGGTGAATTATGCCAACCATTTAAAGAAGAATTAACACCAGTATGTCACAGACTTCCACAAAATAGAAGAAGAGGAAGCACTTCCCAACTCATAAAGTCATTATTAACCTGATACCCAAACCAAAGACACTACAAGGAAAGCACAGACCAATATCTCTTATGAATATAGATGTAAAAATTCCCAAGAATATACTAGTAAACCAAATACAGCAATGTACAAAGATTATACACTTGACCATGTATATATATATGAATAAGTAAGATTTATTCAGGGTTGATTCAATAAGAATCAGTTGATGTATACCCTGTTTCAGTAGAACAAAGGACAAAAATTTACATGATCATTTTAGTAGATGCAGAAATGCCTCACACAAAATCCAGCATGCCTTCCTGATAAAAACACTCCAACTAGGAATAGGAAGGAATTGCCTTAGTCTGTTAAAGAACATCTACGAAAACCCACACCCAACGTACTTCATAGTACATTGACACTGAAATCTTCTCAACTAAGACACAGGCACAAGACAAGAATGCCTGCTTCTGCCACTTTGGCTTAATGCTCTGTTGGGGGTTCTGGATAGGCAGTTAGTCAAGATAGAGAAAATAGAAACCATCCGGATTAGGAAGAAGTTAAACTGTGTTTCTTAGGAGACGACATGATCTTTTTTTTTTTTTAAAGATTTTATTTATTTATTTGACAGAGATCACAAGTAGGCAGAGAGGCAGGCAGAGAGAGAGAGAGAGGAGGAAGCAGGCTCCCTGCTGAGCAGAGAGCCCGATGCGGGACTCGATCCCAGGACCCTGAGATCATGACCTGAGCCGAAGGCAGCGGCTTAACCCACTGAGCCACCCAGGCGCCCCGACATGATCTTATTTAGGGAAAAACCTAAGGAATCCAGTCCCATGAAACTAATAAGTGAGTTAAGAAAAGTTTCAGAATACAAGGTCAGTATACGTAATTGTGTTTGTATACAGTAGCAATGAACAAACCAAAATGAAATTAAGAAAACAATTTCATATGCAAAAGCATCAAAAAGAGTCAAAAGCTTAGGGATAAATTTAACAAAGAAATGCAAAACTGACACTCTGAAAATTGCAAAACATCTTCAATATTGAAAGAAATGAAAGAGGACCTAAATAAACGTAAAGATACTCGTGTTCATGGGTTGGAAGGCTTGGTATTGTTAAGGTTCATACTCCACATGTTGAGCTATACGTCTGTCTACAGATTGGGCACAGTCCCTTGTCAAAATCCCAACTGGCTTCTTTGCAGAAATGGACTAGCTACAAAGCATATGTCTAATAATAATTAATAGTTATAAGGGACTGAATCTGGAATTTGTAAAGAACTCCTACAGCTCGATGATCTAAAGACAATGCACTTCGAAATGTGGGCATAGGACCTAAATAGGCATTTCTCTACGGCAGGTGACCAGATAGCCAATAAACACATTAAAAAGATGCCCAACATCATTAATCGTCAGAGAAATGCAAATCCAAACCACAATTGCATACTACTTCATACCTGCTAGGATGCCTATCATCAAAAGATAGATGATGGCAAGTGTTGGCACAAGGATGTGAAGAAATCAGAACCCTCGCTCTCTGTTGGTGGGCGTGTAAAGTGGTCGGCCATTTTGGGAAACAGTCTGGCAGTTTTCGAACAGTTCCTCAAAAGGCTAAACAGAGTTGCCATATGACCCAGAAGTTCCAGTCCTAGTTATGTTTTCAAGAGAAATGAGAACATATTGACGTAAAAACTTCCACATGAGTACTCACAGCTGCAGATTTATAGTAATCAGTATCTGAAAACCACCCAAGTGTTCATCAGCTGGTAAATGGATAAGAGAATGTGGTCTGTGCATACAGTGCAGTGTTCCTCTGGTGGTGAACGGGGATTGGCTGCCAGTGAGTGAAGGATTTCTTTTTGGGGTGACAAGATGCTCTAAAGTCAGTTGTAGTGATGGCTACACAGCTCTGTGAATATGCTAAAAACCATTGAATCGTACACTCCAAGTGGGTGAATTGTATGTGAATTGTAGCCCAAAGCTGTTTAAAAAAAAAAAAAAAAGAGTGCCTGTGCCCCAATATGGACATAAAGTTGGAGACCCCTTGAATCAGTTTGTGGCACTGAAGAGATTTGGGGGGCAGCATTGGCCTCTCAAACTAGTTTGCCCAGCCTCATCCTTGGGAATGAACCTTGTTGCTAAGCTCTGGCCATCGCTTTAAGAACTGCATTTAAAAAAAAAAAAACTTAACCAAAGACTTCCTTGTCTGGCCTGTGCAAACCAGGCACTGAAGACTGGCAGTTCCTCGGGGTTGAGTCCAAGCTGCCTGTGTTTCTGTTTCTCCACAGACATTTATTACTGAGGAGGGCTTGTGTGCCATTTGCTGTGCCTGCTCCTCCCGTAGACTTCCTGTCCTGCAGTCGCCCCCGAGCCCCCTGAGCTGGGTGACAAGGACGCTGAGGCTCTCGAGGCCATGCAGCAAGTGTGCCGTGGAGGCAGGATCTACATGATAGCTCTTCTCAGTCTCTCCACAAATGAGTTGACTCTTAAACTGTTCTGGGAGCTGGGCCAAGGAGTCCCAACATGGAAATTGAGTAATTATGATTTTTCTCCCAACATGCAGGCAAATACATGTTTTTTGAGATAGCATTTTCTCAGTTCGGTTTTCTCCAGTAAATTTTTCTTAAGTCTTTGCTCACTGCCATTTTTAGTTGCAAATGAAAAGGAAAAAAACCAAGTAGCAAGTGAGCATTTGCAGAAAAAACGAAGTGTTTTGTTTCTATTTAACATACACTCACGTGTTCTTGACGTGTGCCGGGTATTGCTTGCAGTGTTTTGAATATACTAAATCCTTTCATCTTGGCATCATGGGTAAGATCGGTACTGTTGCCGTCATCCCAGTTTTGCAGGTGAGGACAGATACTGAAGCAGAGTGACATCCACCGGTTTGCCCAAGGCCACCCAGCTGGTGAACAGCAGAGCTGGGGTTCAGACCGAGCGGCCTGGCTCAGGGGCTGTGCTCTTTTTTTTTTTTATTTTTTTTTATTTTTTATTTATTTAATTTATTTGATAGACAGAGATTACAAGCAGGCAGAGAGGCAGGCAGAGAGAGGGGGAAGCAGGCTCCCTGCTGAGCAGAGAGCCCAAAGCGGGACTCGATCCCAGGATGCTGATCATGACCTGGGCTGAAGGCAGAGGCTTTAACCCACTGAGCCACCCAGGCGCCCTGGGGCTGTGCTCTTGAGTCCTGTGCCACGCTGCCCCTCAGTCTTCCTCACCCCACAACTGGTCGTCTCCCAGCATTGTGACTTTGTATTAGTGCCATAATATGGCTGGAAAAAATGGTCCCACGTCTGTAGGGCAGAGTCACTAGGGTTCTTGAGGCATGGTATCACCCTGCAGAAGTCACCAGACTTGCGCGTGCTCCTTACCCAAATATGATTTGATAACCACTGCTCTGCTCCATGTGGTTTTTCTGGCCCTTTGCCAAAGGCCTCTAAGGGCAGTTCCAGTGGGAGCTTGGAAGCATCTTAATATTTACTGCTTCATTCTTTCATCTTAAAGATGAAGAAAACTGAGGGGACATAAACCCTAAGTACTCCTGACTCTGACCAGTGCTCTTTTAAAATAATAGAGACCTAAAAAAAATAAAAATAAAAAGGACCTAAGAGGGAGGCTTCCCAAGAACCAGGTGCTGGGCTTTTCTTGTGTTCTCATTCACTCCTCACAGCTACCCTAGCCACCCCCGGCAGCACTGCCGTCCCCGGCCTTCTACAGGGCAGTTCGAGGCCTTGTGAGGAGGTAACTGGCCCAGTGTCACACAGCTAACAAGTTGTAACTCCAGAACCCTCAGCCTCTAGCACTTGCCGCCTTCCTGTGATTTCACCTCACCAGCCTGCGTGAGTCACTGAGACTTGTTTGTTAACAGGGTAGTAGAATAAATGGGATGCTTGACTAATGCCCAAAACACGATATCTGGCACATATCAGGTGTTCCAGAAATACGACTTAGCTGCTGCCGTTGTTACTAATAATGAAACTGGGTAACATGGTCTGTGAGTAGATGATGCGTTCGTCTGTGTCACTCATAGTGATGGCGGTGCCCAGTCTGCCTTAGAAAGTTGTACCTTAGAAAACTTTAGATGGTTCTTCGAAAAAACAGGAGAAAAGAAGTCTCGGAGAAGGATCCCTCTGTCTTTCAGCAGTGCCTCCTCGTAGAATTGAGGCAGAGGAACCATAGACTTAGAGTCATTTGTGACCCGAAGAGAGTTAGGCACAATTGGTGGCTTAGGGAAGTGGGCACTCGGGCGTGGGGCACTCGCTGATGGTGGCGGGAGAAGGGATGAATCCCGTCACTGCGTTGGCTGCATCAGAGCATTTCGAATGTGTTAAAGTTGATGAAATACAACGAAACTGCAGTCGATTTTCCCCCCTTTTTTTGTTGAGGTATAATTGACATACAACATTATATTAGCTTCAGGTGTACAACATAGTGGTTCGATATTTGCATATAGTGCCAAATGATCACTGCTGTTAGCCTAGTTAACACCTGTCCCCATACTATAGAAATTTTTTCCTTACAATGCACAGAGTCAGTTTTTCTAAGTTTCTAAGCTTGCCTGGCCCTTGGGGAGCTGGAGGGGATTTTGTGGCTTTCAAAGTCTCTGGCATGGCCTCAGGGGCCAGTCCAATGGCTCTGTTACCTCAGGTCTGTCCAGACTGGCTTTGAGGGCAGAAACATGTTTCCTCACAAGCAGTGACTCAATCTTCTCTCTTGGTGGCTGTCCCAGCCTCCATTGTGTTCCCTCCCCCAGGGGCCTCTGAGGAGAATGGCTTGCCTCACACTTCCACCAGGACCCAGCTGCCGCAGTCTATGAAGATTATGCATGAGATCATGTACAAACTGGAAGTGCTCTATGTTCTCTGTGTGCTGCTGATGGGGCGTCAGCGAAACCAGGTGGGCCCCTCCCCCACGTCTCAGAACAGGAGGAGCCACTTGCGTGCCACTACTGTGTCTGTAGCCCCGCTAGGCATGGGGCTCATTTTC
The DNA here is from genome assembly GCF_964662115.1 of Mustela nivalis. Lineage (NCBI taxonomy): Eukaryota > Metazoa > Chordata > Mammalia > Carnivora > Mustelidae > Mustela > Mustela nivalis. The sequence goes on along the minus strand of NC_139027.1, from coordinate 121,349,170 downwards.
ATTCCTTCTGTTCTATGCATCAGGAAACTGGTCTCATTCCAGAGTCCAGAACCTTTTCCACCGTAGCTTGCCGTGGGGCAGCATTTCTGGGCAGAGCATTGGTTCCCAGGGCAGGAGCTGGTGGCTTGGCCATGTTACCAGACCTTGTTAATATGAAGAGTAAAGGTTACTGTGGCAAGGTGACTGCCCTGGAGATGTACTAGAGGACCTGTCAGTCCAGTTGGGGCTCAGGGTGATGGCCAGAGCCCAGAGCTGTATCGGATTACAAAAACTGGGAAGCTTCAGGGGCTCCGGATATGCTGAGGTTCCCTGACCCTTGAAGCAGTTCTAACAGGGAGGAGCAAGGGTCTGTAACCTCCAAAGGGAGAAAGAGAGCCCTGGAACTATATAGTGCTCCTCTTCAAGATGGCGGAGAAATGGCCTTCTCCACCGGCCAATCATTGTCCTGTGGATGAGAAAAGGTAGGTGATAGGGCGGGGCACTCAACAGTCCTTAAGCTCCTTTTTGAGTCGACACTGGACGGTCACAACAACTCTGTGTGAGACTGGTGCAGTCATCCCCGTTTTGGACAGGGTAGCCAGGGAGGAGACTCACTGAAAAGTTGACATGCAGCATGGAGACGTTGTGAGGAATGTGAGGGGGCGGGGCACACTGATCCCCCTGGCAGCCTACCTGGTAGAGGGAGCAAGTGCCGAAGTGGGAGGTGCCCCCCCACCCAGTGGGTTGGTGGGACAGTAGGGAACAGGCAGCGAGGCAGAGGTGGGGAGGGACTGTGGGGGTCAGACCGTGTCGGGCTTTCATTGGCCATTTTCAGGACATCGTGGTGTTTCCTTCTGGCTGCTTTGTGGAAGAGATGATCGTAGCCAGGACCAGCATGTTGGTGGAAGGGGGTGACAAGTTCTTGTGTTCTGGATATATTCTGAAGATAGAACAGATTGAATTTGCTGCAGGTTTGAATGTGGGCATGAGAGAGGGATTAAGGGTAACTTCTTTAACTTCTTCTAAGGTTTTTTTTGTTTTGTTTTTTAAAAGATTTTATTTATTTATTTGACAGAGATCACAAGTAGGCAGAGAGGCAGGCAGAGAGAGAGAGAGAGGAGGAAGCAGGCTCCCTGCTGAACAGAGCCCAATGTGGGGCTGATCCCAGAACCCTGGGATCATGACCTTAACTGAAGGCAGAGGCTTTAACCCACTGAGCCACCCAGGCGCCCTGTAACTTCTTCCAAGGTTTTTGGCCCAAGCAGGTGGGAGGATGGATTGGCCATTGACTGAGATGGTTAAGACTGTGAGTTAGGGAGTTGGGGGTGAGGGACAGAGGCATAGGGAGAAAGGTAAGGAATTTAGTTTGAACAAGTTAGGTTTGAAGTGTCTGTTAGAATTGGCATCTGAGGATGCCTGGGTGGCTTGCTTAGTTGGGCATCTGCCTTGGGCTTAGATCATGATCCTAGGGTCCTGGGATTAAGTCCCCCATCAGGTTCCTTGCTCAGCAGGGAGTCTGTTTCTGCCTCTCCCTCTGCCGCTCCCCCTGCTCATGCTCTCTCTCTCATAAATAAATAAATCTTAAAAAAAAAAGGTATTGGCCAGCGCCTGGAGTATCTGTACCTGGAGTTAGGGGAGAGGTTGGGTCTAGAGCTAGAACTTTGGGGGTTGTCGGTATATGGTTGGTATTGAAAACCAGGACCATGGATGAGATATCTCCCTGACCTCCACAGTATCAAAGCTCCTTCCTTCAGCATGGAATATATATAGAAAATAATAGTCACTGTGCTTTACATGTGTTGAGTGCTTTTACCATTTTTGAGAAAATCTCACACTTATTCTTATTTGAATTTTCAAGTAGTTGGGAAGTTATAAAACAGGTGGTAATTCTCTGTCCCCTCACTTGCTGCTTGAGAAAACCCAGGTACAAAAAGGGGTGTGCTCTCAGGCTCTAGGCATCGGGAGGGCCAGGATTTAGACTCTGCTTCCATGACTCTGCCTTCTGTCCCCCCATGACTGTCCCCTGCTCCTTGAGCCTTCCTGCTACTAAGACTTTATGAATCAGTCATTGCGGTGTCTAGTTCTAAACTGCATGATTACAGCCGCTGCTTTCTTGGAAGGCCTATAGCCTGGCCGCCGGCCCCTGCTCACCCGAGAGCCAGTGTTAGGCTGTCGCGGCCTCATCTGCACAGTTGGCATTTACTGTGTTCCTCCTGTGTGCCCTGCACTGTGTGCACGCACCCCGCCGAGCCTGGGACAGCGAGGGGAAGGGTTTCCCTGGCCAGGCCTCCCAGAAGGCTCCTCATCAGAGTGCTTATTATTGGGCCATCAGGCCAAGTTGTCTGGCCAGTCTTGGCTAAGTTGAAATCACTAGACTGGAAACCTGCCCCAAATGTTAGGAGTTGCATTTGGTGCGAATGTAAATAATCCATCCAGTACTTCTTGTCTGTCAGGCCCTGGTCTTCCCCCACATTACTACACTAAATCCTTTCAGCAGCTTCGATATCCCTCATTTTCTGTCAGGGAACTCAGAAGAAGAACGTTGCTCAGGGTCACATCTTTGTCAGGTTCTGGTCTCCTGAGATAAACTCACAGCTGTGGTGGGCCCAAAAGGGTTGGGCTTTAGGATCAGAACACCTGAGGTAGGTAGGGTGACATTTCCACCACTGCCTTGCCCAGGTTGGTCCTGCTCAACTTCCCCTTCCCCTTGTAAAATGGGATTTAGTATGCACTGGTGCCTTGCTCAGGACTTTACGTATATATTCTGACCTTGTCCTTACAATAGCCCGGAGAAGAAGAAGTAATAGCTTAGTTTTCTATAAGAAAAATTTTTTTGATAGGTAAATAATTTACATAGTTCTATATTAAAATGTGTAAGTAAGTATCAGTGAAGCCTTTCTCCTCTCTGGTCCTGAACATTCTGGTTCTTCCATGAAGCATCTAAGTTTACCAGTTATTCATGTATCCTCCTAGAGACATTTTATGCTTATAATAAAGCAAATGTATTCCTCTTTCTTTTTTTTTTTTTTTAACACAATCAGTAGTATAGCATGTACGTATTTGCTCTCTTGTTTTGTTGTTGTTTCTTTTTAAATATTTTTCTATTTATTTGACAGCATAAGCAGGGGAAGAAAGGCAGAAGGAGAGGGAGAAGCAGACTCCCCATTCAGCAGGGAGCCTGACACAGCTCGATCTCAGAAACTTGGTATCATACCTGAGCCGAAGGCAGACACTTAACCAACTGAGCCACCCAGGCACCCCCATGTTTGCTTTCTTAATATTGAATCTTGGTGAATGTTCACTAAATGTGAAAAGGCTCAATTCTTTTTTACTGGTACGCTATACCCTTCTGAATGGATATACCATAATTTATGCAACTAATCCTCATTGATGGGGAATATAGCTTATATCTGTTCTTTTGGTATTGGAAATAATCCTACCATGAGCAACTTTATACATATGTCATTTAGTATATGGATCTGAGAATAAATTCCTAAAAGAATCGCTGCACAAAGGGACTATGTGTTTGTAATTTTTAGAGATATGACCAAAATGTCCTCCTTCCGCAGGTGGTACCCAGTACTCCCTCCCAGCAGCAGTGTGAGAGCAGGCCAAGGCCAAGCTCACCAGCACAGTGTTATAAAACTTTCTTCTTTACTAATCTGAAAAAGTGGTGGTGATTGGAATTTCTCTTATTATTATAAGTGAGGCTTATTACTTTCCATACATTGAAGAATATCTTATATTTTCCGGTCTCTATCCTTTGCCCATTTTTTCTGTAAGGTTGGTCTTTTAGTTTAAGATATTGGTAGGATTCCGGGTGCCTGGGTGGCTCCGTTGTCCAGCAGCTGCCTTCGGCTCAGGTCATGATCCTGGAGCCCCAGGATCAAGTCCCACACCGGGCTCCCTGCTTGGTGGAGAGTCTGCTTCTCCCTCTGACTGCTCCCCTCTCATGCTCTCTCACTCTCTCAAATAAATAAAATAAATTTTTTTTTTAAAAAGGAGAGATTTGTAGGATTCCTTAGAGAAGAAATTAGCTTTTTGCCCGTGACTTGAGAGTCACAGTATGGACTTTGAGTCATGGTATGGACTTTGCTTATTGTGAATTTTGCCACAGAGCATTTTTAAAGGTTTACATGGTTGAATTGAATGGTTTTCTGTTTTGCCTTCTAGATTTACTTAATAGACTTACTACTTAGAAAGTCTCTCTCATTGTGTGGTCATTTTTTAAAAAAATTCTTTGCGTATATTTTTCTAGGATATTTAGCATTTAATTTTTTTTTTAATGTCTATCTTGCCTCCAGTTGAAATTTATCCTACTCCGAAGCATGAGGGCTATTTTTATTTTTTAATGATATGAGGAGGGAACAAACTAGAAGGACTGAGAGATTTGATTAGGGTTATAAAGTTCATATGTGCTGGAGGTGGGAGTCAAACCCAGGGCTCTCTGAATCCAAACTCGTGTTCTTAAAAGAGGACCCACCGTATAATATGTCTCCTAGGAGTATTGTGGGGAATGTGTGAGTGGAGAGTAAAAGTGTATCTGTGCATAGTGAGAGTGCAGTGAGGGGTAGGCTAAGCGGGGGATTTTCTTTAAACCTCAGCAGTCCCTACTGACTGTCTCTTTCTTTGTCCTAAAGATTGTTTTGTACATGCCAGGCATGAGGCTTTGAGGGATATTTGCAGCACGGTTGTTGTAATGCTTTTATCGTCCTACCCTGTCCAGGTTCACAGAATGATCGCGGAGTTCAAACTGATCCCTGGGCTCAATAATTTGTTCGACAAGCTGATTTGGAGGAAGCACTCAGCATCTGCCCTCGTCCTCCACGGTCACAACCAGAACTGTGACTGCAGCCCGGTGAGCAGGGGGCGTGGCAACAGATAAGCTTTACTTGAGTTCTTTCAGGATCTGCTGTTGACCCTTTGAAATCTCGTTTTTTAATTTTTGAGTTTTAAAGATTTTATTTATTTATTTAGAGAGAGAGAGCATGAGCAGAGAGGAAGGGCAGAGGGAGAGAGAGAAGCAGACCCCAATGAGCAGGGAGCTCAGTGTGGGGCTCGATCCCACCCTGGGATCAGGACCTGATCTGAAGGTAGACACTTAACGGACTGAGTCACCCAGACACACACACACACACACACACACACCACACACAATTTATATATATATATATATTTTTTTTAATTTTAAATTTAAAAATTTAAATTTTTTTAGATTTAAAAAAATTTTAAATATATATATATATATATATATTTTTTTTTTTTTTCTAATTTATAAAGTCTGTATAATCCCATAAGTGGAAACCACCTTGGAGAAGGGTCTGCTCCTGCCCTTCCGCCTGTGCAGAAATCCTTTTGGAGGCCCTGTGGCCAACTTTCTCTTGCATACCTCCAAAATGGGGCGCTCACTGTTCTCCAGGAAGGGTTCGCCACACCATGACCTAGTAGCAAGTTTCCCTTGTTTTGTACTCTTCCCCCATTGTATCATCCATCCATCGGTAGTAGTTTTGCCCCCTGAAACTGTGCACCACCAATGGTCTGTAGCCAAAAAGGGCTTTAGGATGCTTTCTTTTTTAAAGGGGCCAAGGGCTCTCCTCTGCCTGGCCTCTCTTATGGTGTACTGGAGAGAGCATTGAACTGGGTGTCGGGAGGCCCGTGTGCTGCGCAGCTTGTTAGGAGAGCTTGAGTGAGTCACTGAATCTCTGAGCCTATTTCTTGCAAAAGGAAAGTCCCACTCCCTTGCCTGCTGTCTTCATGGGCCATGTGGAGGCCTGGTCACCACCACAAAGGGGCCGGTACCCTGGGACTTGAAAGTGCCACACAGCCATCAGTGCCGTAGGTCCTCCCTGTCCTGTGCCATGCTCTGGGGATTTTCCTCCATGTCTTGTCTTCAGCTGACTGGTTTTCTCTTCAGCCTTGTCAGATTTTACTTCTCAGCCCATGCATCTGAGTTTTAAATTTCAAGTGAATATATTCTGCATTTTGAGACAGCTGGCTATTTGTCAAAAGCTACTTGGTATTTATTCATTACATTAATGTTCTGTACTATTGCATTCCATCTCTTTTATTGCTTGTAACATACTTTTTTTATGGTCTCGGATTGCTCGTGAGGTGCTAATGTTTGTATTTGAGTCTTCAGACTCATCTTGGGATGGAAAGTTGCCTCATGCTCTGCAGTATAGCCTGGGCCCTGGAAGTTTTTCTTTAGAGACTTTGCTTTTGTCTGCCGGGTACACTAGGCATACATGTCCCAGGGCAAATTTTTATGTTGAGCACCTTGGCCCTGGAGGTATGAGCCCAGAAGCTTCCTGCAGGCTCCCTCCACCACCAGCACTACCCCTACAGAAAGAGGCAGCCATGCCAGCTCCCTGGACTGGTAAGTGGGGGTTTTCTAACCCTTCTTTTCACGAAGTGTATACGCTTCCTGGGCTTTATGTGGGCTCAGGTTTCTGTCTAGTCCCTGCAGGGCATTTAAAACCCAGGCCCTGGGTGAGTAAGAGTCATTTCCACTTCTCCATCCTCCCCGAGCTGCGTTCCGTCTGCTCTCGTGCTTCCTACTCTGAGCCCAGTCCTCTCTTCATCTCTGATTCCCGTGGATTTTCCTTTGTTAGGAACTTAAAGAATTAAAGTTCCTTTGTTAGGAACTTTAAAGAATTGCAGTTATTTTTTTTTAATCCAAAGTATTGGCAGGGGTAGGGATTAGCAGAAGGGGTCCCCATTAGCTTACTCTGCTATTGGCCAGATGTGGAGGTCAGCGAAGGGTTTCTGACTCAAGAGAAGTCCTCATGGTGCAGGAAGACAAAGGCTCAGAGAATCAGTGACACGCCCAGGCTTTCGGCAGAGTGTTCTGTTTCCTTTGGGAACAGCATGACCATGGTTTGAACATCAAGGGTACACGTGTGTTTTAGGACATCACCTTGAAGATACAGTTCTTGCGGCTTCTCCAGAGTTTCAGCGACCATCACGAGTAAGTACCAGCCGTCCCTGGAAGGAGAATGTTGCACCAGCTTGTCTCATCTCCCTGTCCTGTCGATCACAGCCTGGGAGGACCCAGGAGCCGTGCAAGTTGCTGCCACCTCAGCCAGTGTGGGCGGCCGCACTCACATGACGCGCTGCTGGGCACTGCTGCTGGCACTGCCCTTCCTTTGTGCGCGGCCAGTGCTGAGCTTGCCCCGGGCCCTCACGGCCAGCCTAGGAAGTGAGTACGGATGTTGCTGGCCCCTTGTTACCCTTGGAGTTGATACATCTCTCAGCTGTCTGCCGCTCTGAACGAGGAGCGGACAGCGTGGCTCTTCACGGGGACCTCAGGTGGGCAGAGTGGGCTGAGTGTTGATTGAATAGGGGGAACAGTGTTCAGCTGCACGAGAAGACGTACCCACTCCCATTTTTTGGAAACACCTTTCGCCCTCTCATTTTTTTGTTTTCCAACCTTCAATGGAGAATATATAAGAGAATGATTCTCTGCTATAGGAAAAACAGTGCAGGGGAGAAGTGAGTAGCAACTGACCCTTGACCTTGGCACTAGGGACAGTATAGTGGGGACTTTGGTGAGCTGGAACACACAGGCAGTACTGCTCAGCTCTGGCCCACTATGGGTATACAGGAAACTAGGCCCACTGTCGCATAGCTTCTGAGTTTTTCCCCCAAGGGAAGCTCGAAATTAAGATTTCTGTGAAAGGCCCTAATTTTAAACATTGCCTTACGTTCCTCTGAAGCGTTGTATAAGCTACCAGAATGTGCCTGAGGACAGATGTGGTCCGGGGCCTCCACTTTGCTCTTGTCTGGATCGTGTTGACCATCCTCTTTCAGACATTCTCTGTCTGAGGTTCCAGGAAGTGGGGGAACCCTCTGAAAAATGGCACCAGTTTGTTCTGATTGTGCATCCCCCCCCCCTAAGGAATTGGGTCCCTAACTTTCATCAGACTCTTAAATCTGAGCACTTGTATGTGCTAGGCTTTGGGGAGACAGTGAGGAGTGGAAACAGCTCTGACCCCCACTCTCATGAAGGGCACCATCCTGAAAGGGAGAAGGACATGAATCAGAGAATTTTATTGTTGGATGTACGGTGACAGATTACGATAGGATTCTGGCGGAAGGAGCATGGTTCTGTGAGAGAACATTTGACAGGGGTCGTGATCTGGCCAGAAGGCTGTCAGGAGCTCTTCTCTGCAGAAGTTAATTTGTCAGCTGAGATCCGAAGGATTGGCAGTAATAAACTGGGTGAATGGGAAGAGTGAGAGGCTGACTGTTCCAGAAGAATCTGCTGCAGGAGGGAGGCTAGTGTGGCAGGTGATGTGAATGAAGGGGGAGTTGGCTCAGAGCAAGGCTGTGAAGATGGTTGGTGGCTGAGCCACAGGGCCTTGTGGGTTGTGTTGGTGGGCTTGGCTTTTATATCATCAAAAGTTTCAAATTGTGGGAGTGTTTTTGACAGGGGAGTGATGTGATCAGAGTCCCGTTTCCTAAGGATCTCTCTGAGTGCTGTGTGTTGCATCAGTTCCTGGGAGAGACCATTTAGGAAGCTGGCTTGGGTGACACCACACCTAGAGGTGAAGGGCCCAGGATGGAGTGTCATAGCGGACTCGGGCCCCCTGCTGGGAATGCTGGAATAGGGCCAGGTTTGAGAAGCAAAATGGAGATTTTGATTTGGACATCATTGACTTGGAAGTGCCTTTGAGAGGTCAAGTAGGAATGCTCAGGGGCAAACAAAAGGCCTGGAGATGTTGAGGAAAGGGGCCTTGTTAGTGAATGCAGCAGGTGGAGAGGAAGGTAGGGCAGGGAGGCTCCCATGCCCGGAGCCCTGTTGCTGTCTCAGGGGCAGGTGGTGTCCGGGGAGGGCACTCGGGATTCTCTGATTCTCATCGTGGGACATGGGAACGTGACCAGCCCAGTGCCTATCCTTTATCCCCTTCAAACCATGTGTTTCAGGAACAAGTACCTACTGCTCAATAACCAGGAGCTGAACGAACTCAGCGCCATCTCTCTCAAGGCCAACATCCCTGAGGTGGAAGCCGTCCTCAACACCGACAGGTGGGTGGCGGCAGCTGTGGCTGCACATGTGCCCTGGGGTGGCACACGCCCACAGACGCGTGCCCACAGCTGTGGCACCAGTGGTTTCTCACTGATGGGCGGCTGCAGTGTCCCAGGGGCATCACCGCCTTTCCTCCCTGGGGCCCCCAGCAACCCTAGGAGGGGGGTGCCGGCATCCCTTCCACTTCACAGAGCGGGAAGCAGGGACTTGGAGAGGTCACGTGCCAAAGTCACATGTGCTCTGCCTGCTCCTTTGTCATTCACCTCTGCAGACATGCTGCTTTCTTGCCCTTTGTCAAGTCCCATTAACTAGGTTATGCTTGTGTCACCTTCTGAGCCGTAGAGAGGTCACAGGCTCATGGGGGTCTGGGCAGGGAGGACTGTAACCAGCAACAGGAGGCATAATTCTCAGCCTCCTTTTTTTTTTTTTTTTTAAAAAGCAGGAGAAATCTGTTCAGATGAAACCATGCACACTCCATAATGTCTGTAGGGGATAAAAGTAGAGCTGTTCTATTTGAAGAGGGAACTTAAGGGCCCCAACCCCCTGCCTGCTTGACCCTCTCTCCCCCGTGATGCAGTCCGAGTCATTTCCTCATCTAATGTCTTTGCTTCCTAGACTGGGAAACTGAGGCCCAGAGGCACAGGGACTTGTCCAAAGCCAGCTGGAGCGGAACATGGGGCCTAGGGTACTCCCTTTCTCACCCTACTGGCACAGACTTTTTCCCATCTGGGAGACTGTCACAGCATTTCAGACTCACTTTGGTGGAAACAGCCCTCCCTCTAGCAGTTCTGAGCATGGACTCTGGGTTTTTCTGGCCTCTGATCACCTGCTAGTGGGTCTGGGAAGGGAAAGCTGGCCTGAGACGTGGTGTGAATTCACTTGGCTCTTCATATCTAAGACTGTAGGAGTCCTTGGGGTGCTCTGGGTCCAGGCAGAACAGGGGAGCCTCCTGTCGCCTTGGAAATGTCTCCAGGTGTTTTCACCCAACAAAAGCAGCAGAGAGACCCAGCCCCATGGCCCCAGGACAACAGTAATCCTTCAGCCAAGTGGGGCTGGGCCCTGTCAGCCTCAGGTCTGTCACCAGTGTCCCTGTTTCATTCCAGGAGTTTGGTGTGTGATGGGAAGAGGGGCTTACTAACTCGTCTGCTGCAGGTCATGAAGAAGGAGCCAGCCGAGTCCTCTTTCAGGTAGGTTTGGGGACCGGTACCTGCCACTCCTGAAGGGCCCAGAAACCCAGTGTTTCCCAGGTGGTTAGAAATACCTCATTTAGTTACCAACCTGGACATCTGACTGCTGTGGGGCAGAGGGGGTCCGAATGGGAGCTATAGCCCCTGACCACAGGAGTTCCCTGGGTTGCAGGAAACAAGCATGAAAAGAAACCGGTTTGTATGTAGTATGAAAAGGAGCGGAGCTAGGAGCTAGGACCTGCCCTGGGAACTGAGGGATCAAAGGAAAGCCCCTTCCCTAGGTGGGGGCTGGTGGGGTGGGCGGGGAGGGGGAGGGCTTCTCAGAGCTCCTCCTGCTCGCCTGACATGAGTCTTGAAGGCTGTGGGCAGAAGCTGGCTAAGGGAGGAATTCTGTCAGGGCTGGGCTGTGAAGCTTCAGTCGGCTCCGTGCCCTCATATGCACCGCCCCCCGCAGGTCAGCTCAGCCTTTTCCAGACTTCCCCTCATTGACATCTTCTCTAGACAGCCCATCAGAAGTGAGCTCAGTGCTCATCTCTACATGTCCTTCCGGTTCCTCATGCATTCCCAGCCCCACTTTTCATTGTCCCCCTGTTCTTCTGAAGGGTCAAAACCTAGAGTGCATTTTCATATGTGTCCTATAGCCAGCCCTTTGGTCCTAGATCCCCCTGCTCTGAGACTGAAGATGGTCTGAGGACGATTCCCCACTGAACTGTCCGTTCCATGAGGATTTAGCTTTACCATGTCCCCAATGCCTAGTGTGAGGTCTGATGCCTAGCAGATGGGCAGTAAATGTTGAATAAATCAAGAGGCAGCAAACGTCGCCCAGCCCCTTGGTGAATAGAATATGGGACAGAAGAGGGCAGCCTTAGCCACCTGGGCCAGGGGTCAACGTTTGGGTCGCAGGTTTTGGCAAGCCCGGGCTGTGGAGAGTTTCCTCCGAGGGACCACCTCCTATGCAGACCAGATGTTCCTGCTGAAGCGAGGCCTTCTGGAGGTAATGGCCTGGAGGAGCCAGGGTGTTGGGTGTCCCATTCTCCCCGCAGCCCCATGCGTTGCTCTCCTTCCTGAGCCCTGGACAGCTGGTCAGGAGCAGGCCGCTTCTCTTTATTTTAAAATGCCAGTGCAGATTGCCCTAGGACTTCTCCCGGGCTTCCAGCTATGGGTTCCCGTAGGTGCTTAATGGATGCTGGAGGGAGCTGGGGGTGCCCGCGAAGAGAGAGTCTGAAGTTACCCAGTAAGGCCTTTTGACCCTGAGGATATTTTGCTGTTGTCCAAAAGTTAATTTCCTCTTATTATAAAATGGCCTTCAGAAAAAGAAAAATTTATAAAAGGCAGGGAGCAAAATGGCCAAAGATATAATTGGTTTTAAAAAAATCAAAAAGGGATACAAACAAGGAACTGACCCATGAACTGTAAATCCATAATAAATTGATCCAAATTAGCATTCCTTCAGGAAAATGAAAAATGGAAGCAGTTGAACTATCATAGAAAACTTTAAAAAGTTAAATTGGCTTTATGTTCCTGACAAAAATTCATTAATTTTAGTATAAACTTTCTTATTCATAAATATGAAGACAAACCATGGGGTCAAAATGTGTCCCGTGCCCTTAAACCCTATATTTCATTTACCTGAGTGGCCTCAGTGTTCAGGCAATGGCTGATGTTCCTTCTGGAAACAGCTCCCCTCACCTGCAAGCTGGGGAGCCCTGGGCAAGCAGGAGAGCTCATGGCTGCCTACCCCAACCCGCCCCAAACCTGCTGGTGAGGTGCATCAGGCCCGGCCCTACCCTTGGAGCTCCCAGCATCCCCAGATGAGAATCTAGACAGGGGAACAGGTTCCATCAACTGACGTGTGGATGCTTACTCGAAGCAGGCGTCATGTGTTCGGAGCTCTGTGCCTGGCCCTGGCGGGCATTGGCGGGGGCAGGGTGTGGTTACGGAGGGGCAGGCAGCGGGCAGCTTGGATGAGCACAGCCTGGGGGCGGCAGCCACGTCTGCCTGTTGGCCCCAGGGCTCAGCCTTCTTCCTGCCTTCATCCTGTCTCTCCCTCCCCCAGCACATCCTGTACTGCATTGTGGACAGCGAGTGCAAGTCGAGGGATGTGCTCCAGAGTTACTTTGATCTTCTTGGGGAGTTAATGAAGTTCAACGTTGACGCTTTCAAGAGATTCAACAAATACATCAACACTGATGCAAAGGTAAGACTAGCCTGGGCTCTCTGGGGTTTGCCACAGTGTTCAGAAGTTGTCGTGGAGGGGTGCCTGGGTGGCTCAGTCAGTTAAGCATCTGCCTTTGGCTCAGGTCATGACCTCAGGGTTCTGGAATTGGGCACTGCATAGGGTTCCCTGCTCAGTGGGGTGTTTGCTTCTCCCTCTCCCTCTGCCCCCGACCCTGCTTATGTTTGCTTGTGCTCTCAAGTGAATAAAGTCTTTAAAAAGAAAAAAAAAAGAAGATGAAGTTATCTTGGAGCCCTGGTCCTTGACTAGTCTTCGGGTGCTGGTTTTTAATTGGAGAGCCCTGGGGAGTCAGTGGGCAGTTTTCAGTGAACAGTCATTCACCCCTGCTCTGTGCTGGGACTGCGCTAGGCCCTGGGTGTACAGGGGTGGCCAGTGCAGCTGCTGGGAGTCAGTGAGACGGTGGGGGCCCGGGACTTTGACCTGGCCCTGATGTGGTGCGGTGGGTGCTGGGCTGAGCCCCAGAAGGGCACGACTGGCCTTGGTTGTTCACCTCCTGGGCTCTCTGACAGAAACACAGCCAGCTCAGGCCAATGGAGGTGGAAATGAGAGGAGCCCAGGCTTTGTCACAACCTTGGTCTGATCAGAAACAACTGGGCCCGGATAAAGGGGTGCCCCTCGTAGCAAGCACCACCACCACCCCAGCCCTGGGGTGCAGCAGGAGCCTCCCAGCACCCGTCTGAGCTTGGGCTCCACTCCAGTTCCAGGTGTTCTTGAAGCAGATCAACAGCTCTCTGGTAGACTCCAACATGCTGGTGCGCTGTGTCACTCTGTCGCTGGACCGCTTCGAGAACCAGGTGGACATGAAAGGTAAGAAAAACCCATCCTGCCTGGGCGAATCAGCCCAGTGTGGCTGCACCAGAGTCAAACACCCAGCATCTCACAAGGACACACCACAGTGGCTAGAGGCACCTGCCCCAAATGCCCACATGGCTGGGGTCAAGGTCGTGGCTCTCTGGGAGATTTTCCTGGCTGCTTTTTTCTTTTCTGTCATCTGCGCTTCCTTTCATAAGACACACATTTTAATAAAAGTGAAGAAACTATTGTTGCAATCAAAATGCAGAAACCGGACATGTCCACCCCCCCAGCTGGTTTTGCCTGGGATGAGAGGGGCCAGGTGGTGAGCCGAAGGGAGGGAGGGCCTCGGAGGGAGGCGACCCCTGTGCCCACTGAGGGACGAGGGGCTGGTGAAATCCTGCTGGGCCTTCCTGAGAACGTGGGCTCTTCCTGAGAGGCAGCACCTGCCTGTGTTCCTGCTGCAGCCGCCGCTCCTGTGGCTGCTTCCATGACCTGGGCTTCCAGCCCCGGGGTCAGGACCCCAGGGAGGGCATGGCTGGAAGCCCGAGTGGCGCGTCCCTGGTCCTGAGCCACAGACCAGCTTCCGAGCCTCGACTCTTCTGTCCCCAGTTGCTGAGGTCCTGTCCGAGTGCCGCCTGCTTGCTTACATATCCCAGGTCCCCACGCAGATGTCTTTCCTCTTCCGCCTCATCAACATCATCCACGTGCAGACACTGACCCAGGTGAGATGCTGTGCGGCCCCGCGGCAGGGCCCCGCGGCAGGGCCGGGATATGGGAGATGGCTCCCTCGTCCTGGAGCCCAATGGTTGATCTGTCCCACCTTCCCTAGGAGTGTATCTTGATCCATCTGTTGGTTCCTAGGAAACCCTGCCAGCTATTCTGAGGACTTTTTCCAGTAAGGGAGCAGTGCCCCATTTTATGGACAGGGCCTGAGGGGTAGCAAGTCTCCAGAGTCACGGGTGGGTCAGCTTTGGCATTGAGGTCTTGACTCCCAGTCCAGTGCTCTCAGCGCCCCTCCTCCGCGCAGGCTTTGGGGTTGGACTTGATGTTGCCTCCCACCCCCTCCCTGACTAACCACGGCTGTCCCTTCCTCAAGCTTCACACTCCTTGAGGGGTGATGCTGTACCCCTCAAAGGTTGTCCTCTGTTCCTTCAGCCAACACACACTTGCTGAGGCAGGGAGCTGGGCCGGGGCTGCACAGTGAGCCGAACGGGCCGAGACTCTTCCCTCGTGCAGCCCCAGCCTAGTGCCGAGTGGGAGTTAGTGAGGCAGCCGCCCCGAAGGCAGGCCCCCTGCCCTGTGCAGGCATCCAGAGCTCCCAGGAAGAAGTGCTGCCTGAGCTGACTCTGGAGGAGGAGTGGACTCCAGCTGACCGATGACCAGGGTCGCACCAGGGTGGGGATGGGTGGTGGGTGGAGGAGGGACAGGCAGGCACTCGGGTACTCAGGGCGGGTCCGCTCTCAGGCCCAGGCAGGGGGCATCTCGGTGCATGGCCTGTGGACTCCGCTGGGGGCTCTGCAGGGTCTGGGCGCAGGGCGCCCTCCCTGGCCCTCCGCAGCCTAGGTCTGCCAGGGGCCACCGGAGCTCCCCGCCCGCCCCTGACTGGGATGGCCCGGCGCCTGGCAGGAGAACGTCAGCTGCCTCAACACCAGCCTGGTGATCCTGATGCTGGCCCGCCGGAAAGAGCGGCTGCCGCTGTACCTGCGGCTGCTGCAGCGGATGGAGCACAGCAAGAAGTACCCCGGCTTCCTGCTCAACAACTTCCACAACCTGCTGCGCTTCTGGCAGCAGCATTACCTGCACAAGGACAAGGACAGCACCTGCCTGGAGAACGTGAGTGCCCCCCGAGCCCCAGCAGGTGGGGCGTGGCCCCCGCCTGGGCCGTGTGGTGGGCAGCTCCTTGTCCCCTTACCAAGGCGCTCCGCATGGTGCTGGGTTCCACCCGGGTCCTCTGCCCCTCTCTCTCTGCTCAGAGCTCCTGCATCAGCTTCTCCTACTGGAAGGAGACCGTGTCCATCCTGTTGAACCCAGACCGCCAGTCGCCCTCTGCCCTTGTCAGCTACATTGAGGAGCCCTACATGGACATAGACAGGGACTTCACCGAGGAGTGACCTTGGGCCAGGCCTCGGGAGGCTGCTGGGCCAGGGCCCGTGCGGGTGAGCGTGGGGATGTGTGCCACACGCCGTGCCCTGGCTGCATCCCCCCTCCCCCCTGCCTCCCCGCTACTCTGCCTGCCCCAAGTCTTCAGGTACAGGCTTGGTGGGAAGGAGCATCTAGAAGCCCCTGGCCCTTGGGTCGGAGGGCCCCAGGTCATTGGGGGAACCTCGGTTCCCTCAAGCTCCCCATGATAAGGACAGGGACAGGATGCCCACCCTTCCTTCAGAACCCTGGGGCCCTGGCCCACCCAGAGGTAAAGGAACTTTTAAAAATAGCTCTGTCTGAGCTTTTGCCCAGTCTCTTGGCTGTCAGTCCTGGGGTGGGGAGGGAGGTACGGGCACCCTCCTCCAATCTGTGAGCCAAGCTTGCTCCGGCCTTTGGACCCAGGCAAAGGCTTCTGAGCCCCCTGGGCAGGGGTGGGGGCTACAGAGGACGCCGCCTTCCCCCACACCTGCCCCTCTGTCCCTCCCTCCCTTGTTTTCCTTTAGTTCCTCTGGTTCTGTTTGCTCACTGGCCGCTGTGTTCATCCCAGGGGGGCTCCCCTAGAAGTGGGGGCCTTTTTCTTCCATCCCTTGGGGCACAGGGTACCTGTGCCCTTCCTAGGGGCAGCGTCTCCTGCCTGAGCCCGCACACATAGGAGCCTGGCTAGGAGCACACCCTCGGCCCCTCCTTGTGTTGCCAACTTATTAACAACAAATAAAACGATTAAGTGGAGACTATTAAAGAACTTTATTTTAAATGACTGATGTGGACCTGACTTTTGTCCAGGGACCGTGTGTTCCTTTCTTCTCCTGAACCTCAGAGAAGGAGAAGGCCCCAGCTAGGGCTGCAGACTGGCATTTACTCAGGGTCCAGCAGGGCTTGGGGCAGACTGGGAAGAAGAGGCAGCAGGAGAGGGTGTGGGCAGGCAGCGTCTTCAGAGCCCAGAGACTCTGGCGTCACTCCTTGTGCTGGGGAGAAAGGAGTGGCTGAGTGAGCACCACCATGCGCCCCCACCCCAGGCAGAGGGCAGGGGGTGCCCCGGGCAGCCCCTCACCTTGGGCCCTAGGGCATCCCGGGTCCGTGCCCGCAGCTTGTTCGCCTGGGTTTCTGCCATGTCTGCCCGCTCCTCTGCGTCGTCCAGCTCATGCTGGGCCTTGCGGTACTTGGCCAGGTTGGTACTGGCCTGCTGTTCCTGGGGGCACAGGCAGGCCTGGTCACCCTTTGGTAACTGGGAGAGGGGATCAGTCCCGTCTAACCCGTCCCCAGAGAGGGCTGGCTTCTGGCCCTCAGCTGCTCCACCACTCCGTGCTCCCCTCCTCCCCCATGACCAGGAGGTAGGGGGCAGCACTGCTTCCAGAGGTCCGCAGAAGGGGAAAGCACATGGGGTCCTCTTGGAGACAGAGTTAAGTCCTGTCTATAGCCCAAGCTGAGAAGAAATTGTCCTTCTTCCCCCAAGGACGGTGGGGTCCCTGCCCACACAAAAAACCAACACAGACACACAAAGCCAACCCTTGGGAGCCTGGGCGGCTGCTGCCCTCTGGCTGCACTGAGGGGGAGTTCCCAGCTGAAGGGCCCCGGGGGGCCCGACTCCTGTGCGCTCACCGCCTCCTCGAACTGGCGTTTGTAGCTCTTGACCTTGCTCTGCAGCTTGTCCACCAGGTCCTGCATGCGAGCCAGGTTCTTCCTGTCCTCCTCAGCCTGGGCAGGCAAAAGCAACTCAGGTCTTGGCCAGACCTGGCCAGCTCCAGGGTCCCCCCCCCACCCCAAGGCAGACCTGGTCACCCACCTGGTATGCGAGCTCCTTGACCCGGCGCTCGTGTTTCCGCACCCCTTTGAGGGCCTCGGCGTGCTTCTTCTGCTCTGCATCCAGCTCGGCCTCCAGCTCCCGCACCTGCAAGCAGATCCAGGGATGGGCCTGCTGCCCGGGGCCTGCTGCCCGGAGCCTGCCATCGGGCTGGCCCGCCCTGCCAGGGAAAGGACTGGAAGGGTCGCACGAACCTTGGCCTCCAGCTTCTGCACCTGCTTCTTCCCACCACGGAGGGCAGCTTGCTCGGCCTCCTCAAGCCGGGCCTGGAGCTCCCGCACCGTCTGCTCCAGCGTCTTCTTCATCCTTTCCAGGTGTGCACTCGTGTCCTGCTCCTTTTTCAGCTCCTCAGCCATCATGGCCGCCTGTCGGTGGAATGGGGTGCGGGGGGAGGGCATGGTCAGCAGGCGAAAGTCCTTTGGAGCTCCGATCCGGGCCTCCCATGGCCCCAGCCCAGCCTCACATCGGTGATGGCCTTTTTGGCCTTCTCCTCGGCTTCCCGCCTCTCCTGGGCAGCCTCCTCCACCTCCCCGCTCAGCTGGGTCAGATCCACTTCTAGCTTCTTCTTCTGGTTCAGGAGGCCTGTGTTCTGAGGAAGGAGAAGCAGAGCCTCAGGGTGGGGGGCCTGCTGGCTGGCGCCCTAAGCCTCCCTGGGCCCCTCCTGTCCCCACCTGTGAGTGTAGGAGATTAAGGCGCTCGGTGGCCTCGAGCAGCTCCTGCTCCGCCAGTCGCCGGCTGCGCTCGCCCTGCTCCAGTGCGGCCCGCAGCTCCTCCAGCTCCGCGGCCAGCAGCGCAGCCCGCCGCTCCAGAGCCTGCGCCTGCTCTCGGAGCTCTGCCGCCAGCCGCTGCTCCTCGTCTCTCCCTGCCTGCTCCTCCTTGAGCTGGGCCTGCAGCAGCCGCGTGGCTGCCTGCGCCTCCATGGCCTGGCGGGTGGCATGGCCCAGCTGCAGCTCGAGGTCGTTGAGGTCACCCTCCATCTTCTTCTTGAGCCGCAGCGCCTCGTTGCGGGCCCTTGTCTCTGCATCCAGGGAGGCCTGCAGGGACTCCACGGCCCGCTGGTGGTTCCGCCTGTGGGAAGAGGGGAGGAGAGGCACAGGAGAAGGGGGTGGGCGCAGGCACTGGACCTGCTCTTGCGCCCAAGGAATGCCGCACACACAAACCCATTGTGGGAACAAATGAATCGTCCCTCCCGGGTTTCAAGCCCCTTGCGACTGCCTGTTATCCCTCAGAGCAAGTTCACGGGCAAAACCAAGGCTCCAGACAGATGGGGCTGAATCCTGGCTCTACCTGCACCTTGTAGCCCTGAGCAAGTCTTTTAGTCTCTGAAGTTCACCTCTAGACTGGGGACAATGGTCCTGACCTTGACAGAGCTCTAGGGCAGGGGTAAGCCTGGCAAACTCTGCCTGCCTTTCTCCTGCCCGCAGGTGGCCAAGACTGGAGGGATGGCAGCCTCCAGAGGAGTGGATGGGAGGTGGCACGCAGGTTGGGTGGGCAGGGATGACTTTAGGCCCCCTACCTCAAGTTAGTGCATTCCTCATCCTTCTCAGCCAGTTTCCGGTCCACCTCAGCCTTGACCTGGGACAGCTCCAGCTGGATCCTCAGAGTCTTGGTCTCCTCCAGCTCCAGGGCTCCCTGGAGCGCAGAGCAGGCAGTATGGGCACAGGGGCCACAAGCATGTTACCGGAGAACAGAGGCCCAGGAGCAGGGCGGTGCCCACCCCGGCCCTGTGGTCAGCCCCTGACCTCAGCCTCCTCCAGTGCGGCCTGGAGCTCACTCTTCTCCCCTTCCAGAGCCTTTTTGGCTTTCTCCAGTTCCTGGATGCTCTTCCCGCTAAGGCTGACCTGGTCTGTGAGGTCACTGATCTCCTCTGCAGAGGAAACAGGACACTGAAGGGCCGCCCCCATGCCTTCTGCTCTAACCCAGGTCATTTCATTCACTTGTAACTCCAGGGGGACCCCACCAGGGTACCCTCAATGACTTCAAGGGGCTCCTGCTGACCCCACGGCACTTCTATGACCCCGGGGTGGAGCATACCCTGCAGGTTCTTGTTCTCCCGCTTAAGCGTCTCCAGGGCCTCGAGCGCCTCCTCGTGGCTGTGTCGCAGCCGGAAGAGCTCAGTGCCCAGGCTGCGGGCCTCCCTCTGGGCAGCCTCCAGCTCCCGCTGCATCTCCTCCTCCTGCCGCCGCCGCTCCTCCAGCGCCCGCTCCAAATGCCGCTGCTTCTTGTCCAGCGCGGCCGCCGCTGAGGTGGCCCGTTCCAGCTCTAGGGTCACGTCCTCTGACTCCGTCTGCAGTCGCAGCTTGGCCTTCTCCAGGGAGGAGCACTTGGCGTGAGCAGCCTCCACTCCCTCCTCTGCTTCCTGCAGCCGCAGGGCCAGCTTCTTTCTAGGCAATGGAAGCAGACAGTGGGAGGCCGGCTTAACAGTGCCCCGTCTCCCCTCGCCCCCTGATGGCTCAGAGGCTCGGACACCACCTCTACACGGTGACGGCCCGGTGAGTAAGGTACTCACTTGGCCTCCTCCAACTCCTCGGTCCTCTGGATGGCATCTGCCTCGTACTTGCTCCTCCACTGGGCCACCTCAGCATTGGCCTTGGACAGCAGCCGCTGCAGCTCGGCCTGGGCCTCTACTTCCTCCTCATGCTGCTCCCGCAAGAGGTCACAGTCGTGCCGCAAAGCCTGTACGGCATGGGCCAGCGCACTCTTGGCCTGCAGGGACCGCAGGAACTTCAGCACGGGACTGGGCCGGCGGCCACAGGGCCTACCCTGCCCACTCTGGGGTGGCCAGCGGCCAGACCACCTTGCTCTCCTCCTCCAGCTGCCTCCGCAGTTCCTCCAGGCTCTGGGTGGCCGAGGCCTTGCCCCGGCTCAGCTGGCTAATCAGAGACTCCTTCTCCTCAAGCAGGCGGCTCAGCTCCCCTGCAGGCCAAGGGGTGAGCCAGCAGGTCAGGCAGGCCCTCGAGGCGTGGCACCAAGGCCCCTGGGTGGCCCAGCTGAGCCCCTGGCCTCACCGCTCTCAGTCTGCAGCCTCCCACGCTGAGTGCTCGCATCTGCCAGCTGCCGCTGCAGCTCCTCCACCTTGATCTTGGCCTCACTCAGCTGATCCTCATAGGTGCGGCAAAGCTTCTCTGCACTGGCCTGGGATCAGGGTCAAGAGTCAGAACAAGTTTGTCAATCACAAGGCAGTGGCTGGGGCTGCCAGCCAGAGGCTGGGACACTGGGGTTGTGAACTAAAAGGCTAGATGTGGGCTCAGGAAACAAAGGGAAAGCAGAGCCCCAAGTTCAACGTCAAGAGATTCTACTGCTGGACCGTTTTTTAAAAGATAGGTGTCAGAAGTGAGAGGGCCAGGGTGAGGTTAGGATACTAGAGCCCGAAGTCAGCTGCAGACTGGTCAGAGGTCAGCTGTCAGGACTGGTGGTACAAAGGTCAAGGGCCAAGGTTGGATGCTGGGGTTCAGGAGAGGAACAGTCAGGATAGAGATCAGGGACCAAGATGTTAAAATTAGATGCTGGGTCAAAAATGACCTAGTCAGGGCACAGAGTTTAGTAGGAGTCAAGGTTTGAGGTCAGGACAGGTGTGGGGTTGGGGCTGAATGACAGGTGAATATAGGTCAGGGGTCAGGTTCAGGTACAGGGTCAGGCCTAGAGATGGGTGTGGGATCCGAGCTCAGGGGGGTCAGTAAGGGGGCAGACACCTTGCTGCGGGCCAGAGTCTCCACATTGGCGCCCAGATCATCCACCTCCATGCGCAGCTCGCTCTTCTCCTTTTCCAGCTTCTGCCGCACGCGCTGCAGACTGTCCACCTGCTCGCCCAGCTCGGCAGTGCTCTCGGCCTGCTTGCGGCGCAGGGCAGCCACGGTGGCCTCGTGCCGCAGCGCCGCCTCCTCCAGTTCCCGCCGCAGCCGGCCCAGCTCGGCCTCGCGCTTGCGGCACCCCTCCCGCTGCCCCGCCGACGCCCCGCCGGCCTCCTCCAGCCGCTCGCTCAGCTCCTCCAGCTCCCGGGCCGCCTCTGCCCGCTGTTTCTCCACGCGGGCCCGGGCCGCCCGCTCTGCCTCCAGCTCCTCTTCCAGCTCCTCTGCCCGAGCCTGGGGACAGGCACACAGCAGCTGGCACCTCCTCCGAGCACACTAGTCCTGGCCCTACCCACACCCCACCCCGTGACCCACACACCTGCAGTTCCTTGATCTTCTTCTGTAGCTGTGCCCCGAGGAGCTGCTCATCCTCTACCCGCAGGTTCAGCTGACTCAGCTCCGAGTCCTTCCTGGGGGTGGTGTGGAGCATGAGCCAGGTCAGGGCTGGACTGCCACTGACCAGCCTGGAGGTGCCCCGCCCTCCAGTCTCCCAGCTCCCTGCCCGAGGCACCCAGCCCTAAGGGACCGCCCCCACCCCATGGTCCCTCTCTACCCCCCCAGCCCTGACCCTGGCCTGGGCCCTTGGTCCAAGGAAGGCAGGACACTCTGCCTGCACCCTAGCGACCCCCATCTCAGTCCTCCACGCTCAACTTCTGCAGCGATGCCGCCTGCTGGCCAGGGGCTCAGGTCGGCTGCCCACCGCATGCCTACTTCTTGAGCTTCTCCTCCAGCTGCTGCTTGTCCTGGGCGGCGTCCGTCACTGACTCCTGCGTCAGCTTGAGGTCACCCTCGAGCTTGCGCCTCGCCCGCTCTGTGTCCATGCGCAGCTTCTTCTCTTGCTCCAGGGAGCACTCCAACTGGGGGGTGGGGGGGGCAGGTTCAGCTGCCAGGCCCAGCTGCCGCGCCCCCGACCCCCGCTGGCCTCTGCTGGAGCCAGGACTCACATCTTCCACTTGCTGCTCCAGCCGGAGCTTGGCCTTGGCCAGAGCGCTCACACGGTCCTCCTCGGCCTGCAGGTCGCCCAGGGCCTGCTGGTGGGCCTCCTGCAACGCCTTCTTCTCCTTCGTGAGTCGGGCCACCGACTCGTCCAGGGCTGCCATCTCTTCTGTCAGGTTCTTCACCTGTGCCAGTGGTGGGGTCACCATGAGGACGCCCCCCCACACTCTGGTCCGAGAAGCCACCCTCCAGGTCACAATGACCGGCTCTTCCAGCTAGGGGGCCTTGGTCAAGTCAGTCCACTCAGCCTCAGTTCTCAGTAGACGCCAGTTTCCTTCACTGTAACAGGGGGTCCAGGTGATCCTGGCTCCCTCGCGCCCCGCCGTGAGCACCCAGGCAGGCACCCGACCCCGCGCCTGCCTCCCTCCCTGTGTAAAAGCGTCCACGCTCCCGCTCCCACGAACTGTGTGGGGCTGTGGGAGGGCCTGATGGCAGAAGGCACGCAGTGGCAGGTGGGGCACGCAGAGCTGGGCAATGGGCCTTCTGCCCTCAAGAGGCCACGGTCCTGGGCGGATGCCTGGTGCTAACAGCTGCTGAGCACCTAGGCCCTGCGCTGAGCGCCCGCGGGAGCTACTCACGCTGACTCCTCAACCACCCAACCAGGTAAATGCTGTTCTTGACCCCATTTGACAGATGAGCAAACTGAAGCCCACAGAGAGGAGGGGACCCGCCCTCGGCCACCCAGCAGGGGTGTCCTAGAGCCCGGAGGGAGAGCAGCAGCTGCGTGGCCCCACGGCCGGCCGGGCCCACACCTTGTTCTCCGTGGCTTGCTTCTCCTTCTCGGCCTTGGCCAATGTCAGCTCCAGGTCATCAATGTCCTTTTTGAGCTCTGTGCACTCGTCTTCCAGCTTGCGCCGGCGGGCGGCCAGGTCGGCGTTCACCTCCTCCTCGTCCTCCAGCCTCTCGCTCAGCTCCTTCACCTTCGCCTCGAGCTGCACCTTGGACTTGATCAGCAGGTGGCAGCGCTCCTCCGCGTCCGCCAAGTTTTCTTGCTCCTGGAGAGGGTCATGGGGAATGGGGCAGAGCCAGGGCCGGCTAAATCAGCCAAGGGAGACCAGGCTAGGCCCTGAAGAAACTTCTCATGTCCACGCTAAGTCCTGACCCCCATGCCCAGCTGGGCTCTGGGGACCAGGAATGCTCCTAAACCACCTGCTCGGGGCCCTGAAGGGGCTCAGGTGTGATGGAATGAGGGCTCAGGAAGAGAGGCAGGAGCTGAAGCAGAAACATCCAGAGGGGAGCATCAGACAGGCAGGGGGCAACCCAGAGTGACACCCGAACAGGCTCGAGGAGAGAAGTTCCAGGCTGAGGCCTTCTGGGAGGACGGGCAGCAGTGCCCCGGCTCGGCTGGGCTCCTCTCTCCCACCTCGCCGGCTCCTCACCACCTGGCTGCCTGACAGTCTCGGCACCAGCAGGTGAGTCTGGTGACCACACCCTGTCCTCCCACCAACGCGTCACCAGAGCTACCATGGGGGCTGGTGCACAGGGGACACTCAGTGTTCGGGGAAGGAACGAATGCCTCTTTGGACTTGGAAAGATTCCAGACCCTTGATCCCTGCCCTCTGGCCATTACTGTTACTTGCCACCTGGGGTCCCAGGGGAAGGGGGCAGAGGTGTGTCTCCAGGAGGGCAAAGGAGGGTGGGCTGGGGAGATGGGGCTCAACTGCGGGTTTAGCAGGAAGCCCAGGCAGCGGGAGGTGGGAGCATCAGGACGTGTGGACAGACGGACTCGGAGGGTGGGGAAGCCTAGCACGGACATGAGCCCACAGGCCTCCTGTCACGGCACATCTGGGACTGGGAAGAAAGATCCAGATCCTGAGCACCTGGGGCACACCAGGTCCACCCCGGCCCAGAGGGAGGGAGCATGGTGGGGTTGGGTTTCCTCAAAGCAGTCTGTTTTCTGGGGTGCCGGGGGTTGGGGGGCACGGGTCACCAAGAGAAACCCCCCTTCCCTTCCCCCACTCACTGCCTGCAGCTGCAGGGCCAGGTCATTCTTCTCCTGGGTGACACTGACGTGGGTCTCCTCCAGCTCCTGGCGCTTGGCCTCGGCAGCAGCCAGAGCCCCGCGGAGCCCCCGCAGCTCGGCCCGCAGGGCGGCCAGCTCCTCCTCGGCCTGTGCTGAGCGCAGCAGCGGCTTCATCTTGAAGAAGAGCTTCATCCAGGACCAGTTCTTGACAGCGTTGAAGGCACGGATATTCCACTGGATGGTGAACAGGGCGTCCCTGGATGGGGGGAGGGAAGCCACAGGGGGCCGGGAGGCTCAGTGCTGCCCTCTCAGTGACAGCCCGGATGGTCTGGGGCCCTGGGCGAGGCTCGGCACTACACACTCTCAGGGTGATCTCCTTTCACCTTCCCGGCAGCCCTGTAGGTTGGTCTGATGCCTCTGCTTTCTAGGTGAGCTGGACAAAGAGGTCCAGGGACCAACGGGGCTGCCTCCAGGGTAGGGGTTCACAAGCCCTAACTATCCCGGCGGCCCTTGCAAGTGTCCTAAAGACACTAGGAGTGGATCCTGCTATGCTCTGGGCTCTGGGGTCGGACTACACAGGGCTCTCACTCCACGTTAGTCGCCCTGCCCCCCTGCTGACCAGCTGTGATGGGGTCTCCGCCTCATATGGTGGCCCTCCTGGGGCTGGAGATCATCACAGCACCCACCTCAGGGGACTGTCACACACCTTAACCAAGATTATGCAAATAAAGCCTCTGCCTGGGGCTGGCACTTCTAGAGTGTTGAAAAACACCAGTTGTCATTATTACCTGTCTGGGCCACACTCCCGGTAGCCTGCAGCGCAGGGAAAGGTGCTCTTACCCCAATTTTTGAGGTGAAGAAATGGAGATGGACAGTTGAGGAGCACAACACAGAACCTGCCCCTCAGAGCCACCCAACTAGCCCCAGGGGCCAACTAAGCTGACCCATGCGACATACTGGCATGCACCATGGAGAGCCTGGGGGTCCCACCCCCTCCCCAGCCAGCTCTTGCCCACCTCCCCCCCACCCCCGCACACCTGCCGCCCAGCAGGCGCTGGTACTCCAGGCGCATGAGACGGCCCCGACTCCGGGCCTGCAGCAGCGTCAGAACCTTGGCCAGACGCTGGTCACGAAGCTCCTCCAGGACCCCGAGAAGCCCAGCTTTGAAGAACACCTGGGGGTAGGGGGAGGCACCAGGTGGAACCCCAAGCGCCTGCGTGTTGTCCATCCCCTGTGACCACCCTGCATCCTGGGTGCCCTGACCTTGGTGTGACCAAACTGGTACTGCGTGTGGTCAATGTCCAGGGAGCCCAGGAGCTTCTCTGTGGCCTTCCTGCTGTCCACGAAGGTGTCGTCTGGGATGGCAGCGGGGTTCAGGATACGGTACCTGGGGGAGCAAGGAAGAGCTGGTGAGGAGGGGGCGGGGCAGGGGAGGGAGGGACAATCATCGCTGGGCCAGTGAGGAGGCTGCAGACTGCCCCACCGAACCAGCTGGTGGGCAGCGTGGCGGCCCGGGGGCCTTGAGCATGTGCTGCTCAAAAAGCTTGGGCTGCGTTTAAATGCATTTTTTCATTACATTTGTTAAGAAACTGCAGCACTTTCATAATATTTTAACTTATAATTTTTTATAATTCTTCTTTTTTTTTTTTTTAGAAGGCAAAAAATAGGGGCTCCTGGGTGGCTCAGTCGGTTAAGCGTCTGCCTTCAGCTCAGGTCATGATCCCAGTGTCCTGGGATAGAGGCCCGCAATGGGCTCCCTGCTCGGCGGGAAGCCTGCTTCTCCCTCTCCCATTCCTCCTGCTTGTGTTCCCTCTCTGTGTCTCTCTCTGTCAAATATATAAAAATTAAAACATTTTTTAAAATAGAAGGCAAAAAAATACAACAAAGGTATATCAAAGCTGAAGGAACATTTGAGGGAGAGGATTCTAGAGCAAGGGTTCACGGTGGCTGTGGCCACGCTGTGAAGGCCAGAGAACCATGAAAGCTCCCTCCCAAGGACACTGAGGAACAAAGCGCGTCTCACTAGGCTCTGGGATATTTTGCAGCACTAACAAAATGAGTGACGCCACACGTCATTATACACCTGAACCCACATGGTGTCCCAACACCATGCGCAAACCCCGATGTGAACATCCACTGTGACAGAGGTCCCACTCCGGTGAGGGATGCTGATCGTGGGGGAGGCTGTGCATGTGGGGGGCACAGGTATATGGGAAATCTCGGTACCTTCCCCTCCACGTTGCTGTGAATCTAAAGCTGCTCTTAAAAAAAATCTTAATTAAAAGAAAAGAGAAGTCATGGTGCAGACTTTCTGTCTAAGGACTAACAAACTCACAAAGTAAGGGTGGAGGATTGGGGGGCTGACAGTGTGCACACACGAGACAGCACGCATGTCAGCGTGCCCACAGTCTTCGTGTCAACACACGTGGGTATGTCGTGACCCTGGGGACTTCGGGACAGGGAGGGAACTATGCACACCTAGAGCCTAACAAACTCAAACTTTCAAAACCAAGGGGAACTAAGAGCGCTGACTGGCTTTACATAAAGTCTAGTCTCTGGGGACCCTCACTCAATCCCCAAATCCACACCCGGCTCTGCCGGACCCCGCTTCGACATTTCCCCTCAGGTATCTGCTGAAGATGTTTCAAGCTTGACTTGTTTAAAGTGGATCTCAATCCACTACCCTCCATCCCCCAAAATATCAAAAAACCCTGTCTTGGTCTCTCAGTAAACCACCAAGTCCCCGGTGGCTTGGCCCCAAACCTGGGATCCTCCTTCTTATTCCCTATTCAACCCGCCAACACAGCCCACTGGCCACTGGCTGTGCCGCAAACACTCAAGGCAAGCCTGCTGGCTACTCCCCCAGCCTGCTGCTGCCTCAGCCACCAGCACCTGCCCTGAGAGTTCTGCCCAACCCCCTCCTCGGTCCCGGTGTCCCTGGTGTCCCCCTCGGTGCCTGGCATCTCAGTCCTCCGAACTTGATCCCTTTGGCTCTAAGTGTACGCCCTTCCCGTGCCCTCGGGCTGCTGCCTCCACCTGGAGGAGAGCTAAGGGGAAGGGAGCTGCGTAGGACCTGGGGGGCGGGGGGCGGGCAGCAGGGAGACACCCACCGCTGCCGGAAGTCCGCATAGAGCAGCCTGTTGGGGAAGCCCTGGCGACAGATCCGGATCCCCTCCAGAACCCCATTGCAGCGCAGCTGGTGTAGTACCAAGAAGGCATCCATGACCCCTGGACGTGGTGGGGGTTCAAGGGAGAGGTTAGAAGTCAACGGACACATCTTCATGTCCCAGAGAAAGACCACCGGCCCGCAGAAGGGCTTTCTTCAGGACCATGTGGGCCCCAAGAAGAGGGAAGACCCAGCTTCTCAGGTCGGCCCTGTCCCCTCCCTCCAATGGTCCCACCCCACCAACCCAGCCCTGGGGAGACTACCTGGGGTCTTGTTCTCATTGGGGACAATGCAACGGACAAAGTGGGGCTGTGTGGCCCGCAGGTTGGTCATCAGCTTGTTGAGATTCTCCTGGCGGTGGGAGAGGGGAGAAGGCACAAGAGGGGCAAGAAGCAGAATTGGAAACCACAGCGGATCAGCCCGCTAAGGACTGGTGAGCCGGCATCTAAGCATGCCGCTGCACATCGGTCCTTTCACTCCGATCCTTATGACCCTCTTCCCTCTTCTGCTTGACCGGGTCCCTGTCACTGTCACCGAAGCCTTCACACCCCAACCCCACCCAATCCCCTTCCCTCCCACAGACCCCGCGGCTCCCTGCCCAGGCAGCGTGGGGACGGGAAGCAGCACAGACTTGCTGTGATGTTCACGTGGAGAGGAGTTAAACATCACTGCAAGTCTTAACGGCCGCCCGCCCAGGGTGCAGGGGACCGAGCAGGGACCAGGGACGGGGGTGAATGCTGGCAGGGGAGGACCTGCACGGGGGCCCACCCTGGGCCTCACCTTGTGCAGCTGGGACACCGTCTGGAAAGATGCTGCCTTCTTACGCTTCTCTTTCACCCCAGATTTGGGGGGCTCAGCTAGGAGAGACAGGGGGCCAGTCACTCTAGGGGACGCCACTCTGTGAGTATCCTACAGGATGAAGATCTTGGCCCTCTGTACTCACTGGAGCAGGAGCCTGCATAATTCTCATAGAGGGTAGCCAAGAGCTTGTTTTGCGACTTTTGGAAGATAGGGACCACCGTCTCATTCAGTGGGTCCTTGTTTTTCTCCAGCCAGCCCACGATGCTGTAAGGCACCTGGCAGAGAGCGGACAGGTGCTGAGCAAAGGCAGCGCTGGGTGAGGGACAGAGAGCCGAGAGAAGGGAGGAGGGCGGTCAAGCGTTGGGATTCCAGCAGGCACCTACCACGCCCGCATAGTGGACCACCTCAAAGTGGGCCTGGTATTTGCGCTTCTTGTCAGGCCGTGGCTGCTGGAAATTGGGTGACTTCCCCGCATGATTATCGTAGAGCTTAGCCCGGAAGCTGGCATCTGAGGCCTTGGGGAACATGCATTCCTCCTCCAGGATGGACAGGATGCCCAGTGGCTGCGGACAGGGAATAAGCTTGAAGGGCTGCCATCAGGCCAGCCCATCCTGGCTGGGCCACATCCCCATATCCTAGAGCCCTTCCTTCTGGAAACCTTCCCAGATGCCCCAACCACCTATTGGGAGGGACAGAAACCACACAGGTGCCCAGGAGTCCCGTCTTCTAAAAGAGGAGTTGGTGGCTTGGCTGCCAGCCCCCCTGGGCACGAGTCACACTCTGGGCTGTCCTCTTCACTCACAGCTGCACAAACTCAAACTGCTGCCATTCACCTCCCGACGTCTGTGGTCTCCCCCTGACACCTGTGGTCTCTCTCTCTCTGTCGCGCACACACTCTCTCTCACACACACACAGCACCATTTTTAAAAAAGCAGTTGGAATTTTGGCTTCCTCACTTACTAGCGGGGGTGGGGGGGGCAATGGGCCTCAATTTCCTAACCTGCAAAGTGGGGAATGAATATTTCAAGCAAAAACACCGCTGACCCCCTAAATGTGCCAAAGCAGGAGATCACAGAAACGCATAAAAACCACCTGCTGGGGCGCCTGGGTGGCTCAGTGGGTTAAAGCCTCTGCCTTTGGCTCAGGTCATGATCCCAGGGTCCTGGGATCGAGCCCCATATCAGGCTTTCTGCTTGGCAGGGAGCCTGCTTCCTCCTCTCTCTCTCTCTCTCACTGCCTACCTGTGATCTCTATCTGTCAAACAAATAAATTTAAAAAAAAAAAAAAAAAAAAAAAACCACCTGCTGCACGAACTCTTGTGGGGTTTTCAACAACATTCAATGTTCAAAATGCATTTTCAGAGAAAAAGTAAGAGGAGAAATGAGTGCGTGTCTATAAAAGAGAACGTGCGCCCAGGATAACGGGTTTGGAGGAGGCTTACCCAGGTGCCAGCTACAGGCTATACGAGGTAGAGGATTAGGGGGAAACGTTCTCTTCCCTTTACTTCTGATCTTTCAAATTTTCTTTGATTTTTCTTTCTTCGGGTCTTCGTACAATGGGGAAATAGGTGTAACCAATCCAATGAAGAAGTGAACAGACCCGGGGCACCAGGGCTCAGTGGGTTAAGCCTCTGCCTTTGGCTCAGGTCATGGTCTCAGGGTCCTGGGATGGAGCCTAACATGGGGCTCTCTGCTCAGCAGGGAGCCTGCTTCCTCCTTTCTCTCTGCCTGCCTCTCTGCCTACTTGTGATCTCTCTCTATCAAATAAATATATAAAATCTTAAAAAAAAAAAAAAAAAAAAAGAAGTGAACAGACCCTACCCCACCTGAACCCCACAGGATTTCCTCGGGAACTGCAGAGCTGTGTGTGCCCATGGGGCCATGGTCAGCGGTGCTGGGTGAACCCTCACACGTGTTCACCAACACACACTCACACTGCCTCCAGCAAACCTCACGGTGATGCACACTGCCATTCACGCATGCGCACGCACACACACACACACACACACACACGGAGACACGTCACAGCCGCACCCCCACACACAAGCTCACGTCACTGCGCAGACGCACACGCGTGCACGTGTAGGCTTGCCCACGCTCGCTCACCAGCCTGCACGCCTTTGTTCCCGCTCACTCCCCACACCCACACCCCCTTGCCCTGCGCCCCACCTTCTCAATGAGGTCAATGCAGGGCTGCAGGTCCAAGCCAAAGTCGATGAAGACCCAGTCGATGCCCTCGCGCTTGTACTCCTCCTGCTCCAGCACGAACATGTGCTGGTTGAAGAACTGCTGCAGCTTCTCGTTGGTGAAGTTGATGCACAGCTGCTCGAAGCTGTTGAACTGCGGGGGGCGGCGCTGGGCTCAGTGGACAGGCATGGGGACCCGCAGAGGACCAGGGTGCATGCGACTTCACCCCCACCCACCCGGGGTGCCCCGCCCTGCAGGAAACAGAGCCCAGGGCCCCTGCGTGCACCTCAAAGATCTCGAAGCCCGCGATGTCCAGGACCCCAATGAAGAACTGCCGGGGCAGCTTGGTGTCCAAGGTCTGGTTGATCCGCGATACCAGCCAGCGGAACAGCCGGTCGTAGGTGGCCTTGGCCAGCGCCCCCACAGCAAACACCACCTGGACGTGTGCACAGCCTGGGCTGGGACCCGACAGGAAGGGGGTCCTGCCCCAGCCGTCCCCAGGGGTACCCTGGCCTGTGAGCCACTCACCTGCTCCACACTCTGGCCCTTGGTCACATACTCATTCCCTACACGCACTCGGGGGTGCAGAAGGCCCTTGAGGAGGTCCCCACTGCTGACCCCCATCAGGTAGGCAGCCTTGTCAGCACCTGGCAGGGCACACAGGTGGGTTAAGAAGGAGGTGGCCAAGAACATGGGCGCCTGGGTGCTCTACCAGCCTCTGCCTGGGGTTAGGAGAGGTGGAGTTCGGGCCAGGCAAACCATATGGCTCGGGAGGGTGAGGGTCGGGACTTGAGAAGTCAGGGGTTACAACCAGGGCTAGGTAAAACTGAGGCCAAATGTTGTGGACAAGGGTTAGGGTTGATGGTCATGGATAAGACACAGGGATCAGGGTCAAGGCTGATGGCCAAGTCAGGATCCCTCACTCTCAGTGCCGTCAGCCTCGGCCTGCTCCTCCCGCTGTTTCTGCTTGAACTTCATGTTGCCAAAGTGCAGGAGGGCCCCCACGATCTTGTAGCAGGCGCACTTCTCATCCACGCTGAAGCCCAGGATGTCCATGGCATGCTATAGCAGGGGACAGAAGGATCGGAGAAGGCCTGGGCCCACCAAGTGAAGGGCACCAGGACTGCCCCGATCTCCACCCAGCCCCCCGCTCCGCCCCCCTCCACCCCAGACATACGTCAGTGGCCATGAGCTCTTCCCCATCATCCATATTGTCCACAGTGATGACCCCCTGGCTGCAGAAGTGGTAGTCGTAGGGGTTCATAGACAGAAGCAGCATATCTGGGGGACCCGGGGAGGAGCATTGGCGGTTTGGTCGTGTTCACTCAGCTAGTCTCCTCCCCCATATCCCTGCATAAAAGGTCCTGGGGGCCACCCTGGCAGGAGACTCTGGGGCCCTCCCAGGACTTCTCTGTGGCTGAGTTTCTCACCCCCTCCCCCATGCCCATGGCTTTGCTTTCTTCATGGTTCTCTGAGGAATGAGTCCAGGCCTAGCTCCACATGGCGTGCTAGGACACTGGGAGGACCACACTCTGCCCTTTTGGGGTTTGTGAGAAAGGGAAGCTGGGCCGAGACGGAGCCACTGCTCCCCCCTTGGTGCTAGACAAAGCCTCTCCAGTCCCAGGATAGCAGAAGGGACAACCAGGGTGATGACACCCAAGGGCCCGTTTCCCAGTACGAGAAGGAGAGAACTCAACAATAACCAGAAGTCCCAGCCAAGGAGTTGGGGGGAGGGGAAGGCGGTCCCACGCTGCCTCGTGGGCTCTGACGCCCGCTCTATCCACCCCTGCCTCTCACCCTGTAGCTCTGGCTTCTTCCCAGAGAGGATCTGGTAGTAGACGTGGTAGCCTCGCTCCCCGGGCAGCTGGAAGATCACTCGCGACTTCTCCAGGAGATCTAGGAGAAAGAGGGGCACCGGCCTACCATCCCGTTTCTCCCTAGAATGGGACACCCCGGCAGAGCTGAGGGGGGCAGCGAGGAGGTGCCAGTGAGGGTCAAGGGTGAGTCGAGAGGCGCTGTGTCCACACACGAGCCTGCAGATACTGAAGGACTGAAGGGTGTCAGCGTGGGAATGTGCGTCTATAGGTCTGTGTGTCTGGCAGGGGTCGGGGGTGGGGGTTATCTATGTTTGTCTTTCATCTGTGCTTCGTCCCTTCATCCACAAACCACGCTCCTTCCCTTCAGAGCAGAGCTGGTGTGTCAGTGACACATGGAGCTAAGCTCCCACGTGTCTGCAAAGGGGTCGGTCAAGGAGCAAATGACGCCATTCCTTGGTCATCCTGTGCCTGTGGCTCATCCGTCGGGGTCTGGCCATGTGTCCCAAGGTGGGGAAAGGTCAGTGCAGGGCCTTGCTGCAGCCAGGGACCTGGTGTCCCAGTAGCGGGGCGGGTCAGGTGGGAGGGGCAACAACCCCCTAAGAGGCGGGCGTGGAGGCTTCCAGGACAGGGACTCTGTGTGTACATGAGACTGGGGCAGGTCGAGGGTACAGGCCCGCCCTACTGGAGGTCAGAGAAAGAACTGAGGTGCGGTAAAAACCCAGTCACAAGGATCCTGACTGGCCCAGTGAAGAACTGGGTCTCTATCTTAAGGTAATGGAATCTGGAAAAGGATTTTAAGCAGAAATATGATGTGATCAGATCAGTATCTGAGACAGGATCACTCCGGCTGGATGATCAAGCAAGGAGTGGAGGCTGGGAGACCTTACAGAAGCGGGTGGAACGATCCAGGTGAGAGTGGGTAGGACTGGGCAGTGGCCAGGGGATGGAGAGAAGTGCCTGGAACAGGTGGGAGCCCCAGGACTTGAGGATGGCTGCTCAGTCTGAGCGGAAAGACCCAGGCCTCCGCCCCCTTCGCCACCCCCTCCCACCCTCCCCGAGACTCACAGCTGTCAATATCGGCGGATGCCAGCTTCCCAGAGGGGCCGAAGTGAATACGGATGAACTTGCCCTGCGGGCAGAGGGGCAGGCTCAGCGGGGACCCAGGCATCTGCCGGGCACTGGCTGCTGAAAGCTCCCACCACCCCCATCTCCCTGCTGCCAACCCCACCCCCTCCCCCGCCGTGGCCACTCACAAAGCGGGATGAGTTGTCATTCCGCAGGGTCTTGGCATTGCCAAAAGCCTCCATGGCAGGGTTAGCCTCGATGATTTGATCCTCGAGGGTGCCCTGGTGACAGCAGTGTGAGGGGTCTGTCAGCCCCAGTGTCCCT
This sequence comes from Mustela nivalis, assembly GCF_964662115.1. Taxonomy (NCBI): domain Eukaryota; kingdom Metazoa; phylum Chordata; class Mammalia; order Carnivora; family Mustelidae; genus Mustela; species Mustela nivalis. The sequence continues at coordinate 121,315,836 of NC_139027.1, read as the reverse complement.
GAATGGGAGACCGAGGGGCCCAACGGTGCTGGGGTTCGGCCCAAACTGGACAATCTCTTGGGTGGGGGGGGGGGGGTAAGAGGGATCCCTAGGGCCTCATTATCACTGCCTGCCCCACCGCCCCTGGCCCTATACTTACCCCAGTCTTCGTGGCCGGAAATTGCTGCAGAGAGAAGACAACATGAGAAAGTATGCAGTCTCAGCGGGCTGGTGGGTGGGGGCGGCAGTGGTTAGCGGGACAGTGAACATTAGTCACCCCAGCATGTAACCCCCACGCCCCTCCCCAACCCTGTCAGCACCGTTAGAAGGAGAAATGCTAGAAAGTGGGAAGGAGCCTGGCCCCGGCCAGCGGCCAGAAGCAAGGGGCTGTGTCTCAGGGTCTCCTGCTTGCAGCCCTTCCCCTCCCCCAGCTCTGTTTCTAGTCTCTTTCATATCCCTTCATTTTCCACTCCAAGAAGCAGCCCCTGCCCCAAAAGCCCAAGGGCTTCCTGACTAAAATCTCCTCCCCTTCAGAGCCCAGCTCAAATGCCCCCTTCTCAGGAAGGATTCCCTGTGCTCTGAGGCTAGAGGAGCCCCCTTCTGGCTGGAACCTTCTCCCCCCTCACCTCCCTCAGTAAGAGCTCTCCTCACACTTCTCCTTTGTCCTGGGATGAGCTGCTGCATCCCCATCACGCAATTAATTGCCCGTAGATTATTAGACAAGATGGCCCTGGCAGGTGCATATTATGAGCCCTAAGTCACAAATGAGGAAACTAAGACTCAGAGCAGGAAAGTGACCTCCGGGCCACACAGTTAAGTGAGGGACAGGGCAGGAACTGAGCCCAGGCGTCCTGTCTCTGACACCACAGCCACCGCACCTCTCATCTAGAGGGACCGGCTGAATTGAGGGGATCTTCCTCCCTTCCTCTCCCAGCCTCAATCTTGTCTTCTGCCCATGTCCCCTTCTTTCCCTTCCCCACCCTGGCTCCCTGCAGTCTGGGAAGAAAGGGAGAGGAAGGAAAGGGTGGGTTCTGGAATGCCAGGTGCCAGGCGGCCAAGGGACTCTGGCTATTCACTCACCTCCAGGGAGCCCAAGACTTAAAAATCCCCCCCGCCAAAGACACTGCTGGGGGAACCAAGGCTGGAGGCAAGTGGCAAGAACCCCTCCTTCCGAGATCCGTCCCCCACACTCACATTGGGGCCTTTTGAACAGGGTTCTCTATGGCAGATGTAGTCAAATTGGGGGCCAAGGGAAGGGGATTGATAAAGCTTCTTAAGTTCCAGCATCCATGGACCCTCTGAGCCAGCCTTTCTTCCCACAAACTCCCTTGCCTGACAGCCCCACACACCACCTTGCAGAGCTCATGTCTCCCCCCACCCACCCAGCTGCACCCCTGCCAGCTCTGGCCTCTTCCTGCCCTCCCTTCCGTTACTGGACCAAGCCCCAACTTTCTGCAGCATCCTCAGAGACACTGTCGGGTAGGGGGGTTCAAAAACGGGGGTGGGGAAGGGAAGGAGCAAAGAGCACCAAAAAGTCAACAGCAAAAACAAAACACCAAAAACAACCACCACCACACCAAAAAAAATAAAAATAAAAATAAAAAACAAAAGTGAAAGGAAAAACAAAAAAACAAAAGCAAGAAAATCAAATGGGGGGGAAAAAGGAAAAGGTAAAAAGAAAAACAACTTTAAATGGGGAAAAAAAAAAAAAAGGGAAAAGAAAAAGAAGAAAGAAAAATGCCCCAGAATAAAGCAAGGCTTAACAGGACCAGGAGTGGGTGCTGAGTAGGAGGTGGCCTTGGGCTTCTGGAAAGAAAAGGCAGCCCGTTTTGGGGGTGGACGAGCACACACAGAGCTCTGAACAGCTGGCCCTGGAGGCTAAGAATGAATGTTATACCCGGAAAACAAAAATAAAACATTGGTCCCCCATTATTTCAGAAATTTCAAAAATCCATACAGAAATCACAGCGTGAGAAACCACCCCCTGACCCTGGCTGTTGGGTCTGCCAAGTGGCCCTGGCTCTGGTTAGGCTCCATCAGCCTGCTTTTTGGTTGACAGCAGGTAACTGTCTTTGGTGCACGAAAACCAAGAAAACCACCACCTCGGAGTTAAAAGCTGCCTATTTGGTAAACTTTCAAAAATAAGAAGGGAAGGGAAAATTACATAAAAAGTTTAGGAACAGCTGTGGTCCTGCCCCTCTGTGTTACAGGTGGGGCCACTGAGGCACGCCCAGAATTGGGTCCCACGGTGTAGAAGAGGCGGTCACAGCCTCTCTCTTGGTCAAGCCTTGCTCAGGCCAGAGTCTGCCACCGGGGTGGGAGGCTCAGGCAGGGCTGGAGGCTCTGGGGGATCAACTTTCTAAAAAGGAATTAAAGAAAAAAAAAAAAGAAGAAGAAAGAAAAAGAAAAGAGAAACAGTGAGAAGCAGTGGAGAGAGTGGGGAGCAGCGCCCGTGTGGGCGAGTCTTACGGCCTTCTTGCCCGGCCCGTCTCCCAGGGCAGCGACGATGGCAAAGTACTGAATGACCCGCTTGGTGTTAACCGTCTTACCGGCCCCCGACTCTCCGCTTAGACGACACAAACATGAGTCACCAAAGCCCATCTGGCCACTCAAATTCCCCTCACCCCCCCCAACACCTCACCCCACAATCAGGGCCACATTCTACTTCTCCCCACCCAGCTCCCAACTCAGGACCCCCCACTGAAGACCCTCCAGGGACAGATCAACCCTCGGAGGTGCTAAGGGTTTATAAAGCAAGTCAGGGCAGAACACCTGTGTGAGATGAGAACACACTTGATGATGCCACTGTCTACTGAGCCCTAACGTCGGTGCCAGACACTGGACCAAGAGCTTTACCTGCACTGGCTCGTTGACACCTTAGAAACCCCGTAAAGCAGGCATCATCACAGCCCCTATTTTATGGGTAAGGAAATAGGACTCAGGGAAGTTATGTAAATGTCTGTGCTGTGTGCCAGGGCTGACTCCTTATAGCTCTGCATAGTAGGTAGGTAGGATTGTTCAGTTTTACTTATGGGACTCAGGGGCCCAAGGGTACCAGCACAAAATGGATGTGTGAGAACTTGAACCCAGATCCTTCTGGTTTTACAGGTCTTGCTTTTAACCACCAGACTGCATGCACACACACTCACACACAATGTTCATACTGGCTTGGCATGAACTTGGCATGTATGAATTCTACCACTTTCTCATAGGTGCAAATGAAAAATCAAAATAAGATTCAGAGGTAAGGAGACTGTAAGGAGGAAAGGGAAAGTCATCTCCTCCCTCCCATCGAGTCAGAACCATAATTTTTCAAAATTTTCGAAAGATCAAGGGGGGCAGGAGCAATTCCAGGTCCTGGTGGGGAGGGAGTATCAGGGCTGGTGATCACTCCAGTGCTTGGGGATCCCTTCCCTGTCCACTACCCCATAATGCATCTGCCCAGAAAGGGGACAGAGAATATGCTCTAATTTAGCTTGGATACCAGCTCCAGGTGGTAGAGGGCCTGCCCTAAGTGCTTTGGAAATCAACCCTGGGAAATGATTTTAGTTCCACTCCCCTCTTGCCAGGTTGCCAGCACTTCCCACCACACCCCCAGAGCCCCACACTCACGTGATCAGCATGGACTGGTTCTCTCGGTCTGGAGGAAAGGGTAGGAGATAGAGAAGTTAGCCAAGGTAGGGAACCAGTCACAGGTGCAACACTGTATATCCATGGCCCTGGGGCAGGCCCTCCACCACCCAGGGCCAAAAAGGGAAGGACCAAGTGGGATCATCCAGACTGTGACCAGCTCCCACTTGGAAAGACAGAACGCTATGCTGGGAGTGTCCAGCAGCATCAAAAGGGAAGCAGTACACGTGGAGGGGAAGGGGTCCTTTACAGGGGCCTCCCTGGATTGGGGGTAGAGGTCTTGGGTGAGGGAAAGGAGTCCAAGCGGCTCTTACTGCGCAGCATGTCATTGTAGGCGTTATCTGCCACTGCATATATGTGGGGTGGGGCCTCCGAGCGGCGCTTTCCCTTGTAAGCAGCCACTACGGAGGCCGTGTACACCGGGAGCCATTTGTAGGGGTTGATGGTGACACAGAAGAGGCCCGAGTACGTCTGAGGAGAGAATGTAAGGTGGGTTATTGAAGGCCAAGTTCCTACCCTCCGGCCCCAGCCCTCAAGAAACCTTCCCTGGCCCCAGCAACATGCCCCAAGCGGCTGTCCGTGCCCGCCCCAGCCCTCACTCCGGCCCGCAGCCCGAGGCCCCACCTCCACATTGCCACTCCAAGCCTCTAGCTCCAGCTCCGCCCCTGCACTCCAGGAGCCGATCCCCCTTTAGCCCCGCCCCCGCCTGGAGCCCCGCCTCCCCAGGGCCATGACATCACCCTGTCCCACCCTTAGCCCCGCCCCTTCCCCCGTGGCCCAGTCCCCACAGCGCACGGGCTCTTCCCCTAGCCCCGCCCCTACCTCTGTGGCCCCACCCCCGCCGCCCGCAGCCCGGACCGTGGCTCACGTAGATCATCCAGCGAGCATAACGCTGGCGCAGGTTGTGCAGCACTGCCGCCTCGTTGAGGTGCGTCATCATGGCCATGTCCTCCAACAAGTCGAAGCGGGGCGGGTTCATGGGCTGCAGCTCTGCTTCACGCACCATCAGCACCTGTCCGGGCGGCCATATCGTGGGAAGCCTTAACACAGGGTGGGGTGGCAGACCGGCAGGAGCCGACTAACCTCAACCTCTTACCCCTGTGCAACCCCCCACCTCATTTCATTAAGTTTGCTAGCTCCAGCTAGTAAGGTGCTGCACCCCAGGAGACAGAGAAGCTAATCCCAAAAGAGGGGAGCCAAACCTTTTGGTCTTTGGTCTCCACATTGACTCTGCCCCCAGTAGCCTCCGACTTGATCTCGGCCTCCACATAGGCATCCTGTTCATCCGGTACCCAGACCCTCTTCTTCCCTGGTTGGGGGGAGAACATTGGGGCTTGAGAAGGCTGAGGCACATCTGGGGCTGGGGGCCCAGCTGCAGTTCCCAAGCCATGTCAATAGAGCTATGCCCCTCCCATGAGCCCCTCTGCCAGGATGCAGGGAATAGACAGAGAAGATCCTTCCACACCCAGGATCCTGGAAGGGTAGAGCAGGGAGAGTCTACCGGGATCTCTTCAGAGGGCTTCCCTGACTGAGTTAACAGTCTCTTACCACCCACTTGGGTTCAGATTCCGGTTTTTGCCTTATCTACCCTGCGACCTTGGGAAAATCCCTTTCTCCTGGGTCTGTTGCCTCCAAGGCAAAATATTATGGGCATCTCCTGAGGTCCCATACGGAGCAGCCCTCAACATCAGGAACATAATTCTAGGTTCTTCCTCCCCCGTTTTGCTGAAAACTCAAACCCACTTCTTCTAATTCCGTGTCTTACCTGGCCAGCTGGTCCCCAAGCTTCAGGGAACCCCTATGTCACGGTGGTTAAAGGCATGGACTGAGATTGCAGACAGCCGGATTCTGTTCCCTGTCCTGCTACTTCTAGCCAAGTGCCTTAGTCAGGACCAGCTACATAACTTGCAGGCCCTGGTGTTAAAATGCAGGTCCTTTGTTGAAAAAATTATTACGAATTTCAAGATGGTGATTCCAGAGTGTTAAATCAAGCAGGAGGCCCTTCAGCAGCAGAGCTTGCACGCCCATGAAGCTGGCTTTGGCCCTGGTCCCCACCCCTCCCCAGGTTGTTGAGATGATGCATGGGAAGTCATCCACTCAGCCTGACACAAAATAAGCACTTGGTACACATTGCCTATTGTTATTATTGTCCTATGAGCAAACCAAGTCATAAATAGTAGTCTTTATTCCTGTCTTTGGCTCTATAGAAAGCACTAAAAATAACTCAGGTTAAAAAAGCACAGGTTTTATGGACACCAGCCTACATCCATAACAGTTGCTCTCATCTTGGAGGCCTCGGGCTCCAGCCACAGCCTGCTGCTCCGGAAGACAGGGAATACGGTCCCATTTTACAGAGGAGCAAACCGAGGCTTGCTCACAAACATGCGTAATGCACACAGGGTCTCTGAGAACGTAGCCTTAGGACCCTGGACTCTGAGGCAAAGGGCCAGGGCTAAAGCGGTCATGCCAGAGTGCTCCTTCAGCCCTGAGCTCAGTGCCACCACCCCTCCCCACTCCCGTTCTGAGTTCGTAAGGGCTACACTGTGGCTGTGCTCTCCTGCCTTCACTTACCATCCCATGGGACAGTGTGCACCTTCATCAGGTCCTGGTAGTTCTGGCGGAGGTACCGGGCAGACTCCCCAAGTTCACTGACATCCATCATGGTGGTGGCACGGAGAGGTAGAGGACGAGGGACTAAAAATTTTGGAGGTTCAAGGCAGTCCAAGGCATCAGGCACTGGAAGATGGCAGCAACGGAGGAACTAAGGGCCCCGGGGCCCCAAACTGGGACATGATTCAAAACCCAAAAGGCCTAATACTCAGCGATTCCCTGGGGGTCCCCATCTCAGCCTCCCTGGTGAGCCCCCAATACACACACACACACACACACTCAAACACCAGAGCATCCTTCCCGCGGATACAGAGACTCTTGCCCACCCATGGGGACCCTCAGCCCTTGGTTCCAACTTCAGCCCTGATCACCCACCTCAGCACTACGGTGAGGGCTGGGAGCTGCGCCACCCCCTTTTATTGCCACCGTCAAGGTCAGCGGAGGAGAGCTATGTCAGCAATCTCCACGTGTTACAGCCCCCCCAGCCTGGCCACAGGACACAAAAGGCAAATTCCCTTTTATCTCTACCAGCACAGCCCCTGGGCTATTTTTACCTCCCATTGTCATGGGATCACAAAAGCAGAGAGAGACACTCAGTATTACTAAGTGATAGGGAGGCTGGGATTCAGAGACCAAAGGGGCAGGGACAAAGCCAGGAGACATCTGAGAGAACCGAGGAGCTCCAAGAGAGAAACTGAGTCACAGGGACTCTGATCCATCCAGAAAAAGACTCATACCCCCAGAAACAGAGAGCAAGGAGACTCAGAGAGGAAACCACAGAATGCCTTTTGGGGCCATTTGGCACAACCCTCTTGATACATCCAGAGAAACTGAGGCCCAGAGAAAAGAAATCACCGGCAAGTCTCACAGATATGCCACAGCAGAGACCTGAACAAAAAGAGAAGCAGAGAGAGTGAGACATCCCTCTCCAATATGGGATGTGGTGTCTTTCTTCCCCACCTCTACCCCATCTCCCTGGGGTCCCCTAGGGAAATCATACATGAAGAAAACTAGACCAGGGACCACAGGCATGAAAGAGTAATTTGGCTGAAGAGAAAGCAAAATGAGGAAATCAGAACACTTAGGAGATATTCACGATTCCCAGGACACCAAGTTCTCACTCTCGGCCCCCTCCTGCACCCCACTCTCACCAAGGGTTGAGCACACTGGCGTTCAGTCTGTTTTAGATGGGCTTCGGGATACACCAGGCCACTTCCAGGCTCTCCTGTCCATCACCCCATTCAGGACCTGGTGACACCACAGAATTTCAGAGTCAGAGAATCAAAGGATCCTGGAACCTGAGACAGTGGACATGTAGAAGCACACAGGTGCAGAGCCAGGAGTCCAACCAGATGTCAGGCTGAGCTCCCACAGAGAAATCCTCCATACCAACTGGCCACCGATTCCAAATACATGGACATATCTATACTCTATAAAATATATAGAAAATGGGGCACCTGGATGGCTCAGTGGGTTAAAGCCTCTGCCTTGGGCTCAGGTCATGATCCCAGGGTCCTGGGATTGAGCCCTGCATCGGGCTCTCTGCTTAGCGGGGAGCCTGCATCCTCCTCTCTCTCTCTGCCTATTTGTGATCTCTGTCTGTCAAATAAATAAATAAAATCTTAAAAAAATAAATAAAATATATAGAAATAATTTCAAGGATACATTTTCCACCGTATGTAGTTCAAAGCTGGTGAAACTAATGCAGGTTGACAAAAGTGGAAGAGGGGTCCTTTGGGGGACAGTAATGAAGGAATAAGGCACGAGAGAAGCCTCTGGAATGCAGGAAACACTAAAGACTGATAACAGAAGTGGGGGGGGTGGTACACAGGTATGTTCACCCTGTGAAACTAAAAGAGCTGTGCGTGGAAGATGTACGTATTTTATTGCTTGTGTGTTATAGGCAAAGTATGTTTAAAATGCATGGCCAGATTTGGCAGTATCTGTTAAAATTACAAACGCCCAGACCCTTTCTGAAACATATCCTACAGAGATTCCATGATATGAAATGATACAGGTCTCCTTTGGGTGATGTTTAGACTGTTTCCCAGTCTTTGTGCCAACCAAAGGGCAAGAGCTTGGTCTATGTCCCCCAGTACCTTACGGAGCATCTGCCCATAGAAGAAAGTCAGTAAATCTTTGCTGAATGAGTGTAAGAACTGAACTTGATGGACAGTTTAAGATTATAGGGTTGTACTCTCATGGGGTCAGAGACAAAGGGGCTATGCTTGAGCAATTTATAGGAAGCTCAGGAGGTGGGGAAACCCTACGTGCTGTTCGGAGATGCTCAGACAGAAGGTTTCTTTTCTCGGGCCCCAGCAATCGAATTAGCCTGGAGAATCAGAACCTCTAATGAGCCTAGTTTATACCAAATACGATGTGGGTCTGAATTCTAGAATTACCTGCTCAGTGTATACACCTGGGGCTGAGAAACCATCCAGAAGAAATGGGTCTGGCATTGCCCTGTAGGTTTGCTTCTACTGCTCGGGGCCCGCCATCCTGCTGAGATGACGCAGACAAAAATGACAAAGCACTGGGGAGATCCAGAATGCACCCGAGAGAGGCACCAACTGCCACGATCTGCAAGGACATAAATATGCAACTGAACTTCTGTACGTGAAGAGCTGTCTGGGAGCAGAGGGAGCCTGTGTGGTTTGTGGTGGACTCAAAGCAGGCCCACGGGGTGGTTATAAGGGAGCGGTTGGGATACACACACAGAAAGGGGCTCTCGCATCCTTAGAGCCAGTCAGCAATGGAGGAGGCTGCCGAGAAGAAAATGAGCCTGCCGACAGCAGTGAGGAACCATGCACAGGGGGCACAGGGCTTGCAGCTTTAGACTGGGTAACCTCAGCTGCTCCGACTTTAGGACCCTAGGATTCTAGAACCACCGGAAGCTTCATCTCTTCATAATCACCTTCTCATCCCAACTAACTCACCCACAGAATAGCTACTGTAGACAGTCCAAAGTCCTTCTTCCTGCCTGTACTTCCCAAGATTAGGAGTACCAAGCCAAGACATGTATGCACCTTGGTTTACAATCCTGGAGTGTTAAAACTGGGGTCACTAGAGCCCTGGAGTGCTAGAATCCAGGGGCAGAAGACTTGAGGCAAATACGACAAAATGTGTACAATGCTTTGTTAATTGTTCTCTGTACTTTCCTGTATCTTTTATATCCCCCTCACCTCTGCTTTCCCCTCTCTCCAATTAAAGACAGCAGGGCATGAGAAATCAGAACATCAAGCCTGAGAGGGAAATCATCCCATCTAGACCCTCAGCTGAGCTGAGGACATGGAGGCCCTGATGGGGACGGAGGGAGCCCGGGCCAGACTCTGGGACCCCACCCCCAAGGTGAGTGCTCTACCCGCCCCACCCGCCCCCCGCTGCGGGTGCCAGCAAAGGAGAAAGCAGTCATGGTGAGAACCACATGGGGGCCGCTGGGGCACCCACGGCCTGGCTTTCAGTATGTCCAGCCACCTCAGCTGTAGGGACTCTCTCCAGAAATCACTCTGAGAACCACACTTCTCAAGGGACTTTATTAAGGTGCTGATAGTGCTAGGAAGGACTGTCAAGGAGGTACTCCAGCCTCAGTGCTCCTAGGCCCCCAGACCTAGGCGGCTCCGATTTCCCTAGGTTGAGGGTCTATTGCTGCCTTTCAAGGTGACAATGCTGGAAGTCCCCTACCTACAATCCTACAGCAGAGCCAGGGAACCTTGGGCCTGGCTAGGAACAGAGTTGGAAAGGAAGGGCAAGATCCAGGGTAGAGAGCAAAGTGGCCAAAGATAGGGATACACAGTCTTGGGATATAGGGGAGCTGGGGCCAAGCTGGACATCGGGGGACCAGGTGTCCCCAGTTTCTATCGAAGGTATCAATCAACAGTTGCCATGAGTCCTGGAGCTCACAGCTCAGTAGCAGCCAGAACTGGAGGTAGCCACGGAGCCAGGGCTGTTTGGGGGAGATTTCCATGAGCAATGAGCTGATGCGGCAAAGCCCAAAAGGGACATCGGACCTCGGGCCTCTCTGGCTTCTGCTCTTCTAGCCACTGGGGGTACGGAGTGTTAGGAAAAGCAAGGGCAGATACGGAGACCAAGAGGATGTGATTTGGGACCCATCCCCGTCAGAAATGCATCTGTCACCAACATACCTCAGTGCCTAGAAGTCCTTCTTTGATAAAGATTATCAAAAGACTGGGTTAAAATGCTACTTCAGCCAATTCAACATGCTTCTGGCAGCTTCTTTTCTGTGTCTAGGACGGGAACACAATCCTCATTGTCCAGGAAAGAAAACACACCCAGGGGCGCCTGGGTGGCTCAGTGGGTTAAGCCGCTGCCTTCGGCTCAGGTCATGATCTCAGGGTCCTGGGATCGAGCCCCGCAACGGGCTCTCTGCTCAGCAGGGAGCCTGCTTCCTCCTCTCTCTCTGCCTGCCTCTCCGTCTACTTGTGATTTCTCTCTGTCAAATAAATAAATAAAAAATCTTTAAAAAAAAAAAAAAAAAGAAAACACACCCAGAGGAGGTGTCAGAATGGAGGAGTCTGAAGGACAAGGGCAAGTCCGACACCCAGTCGGGCAAGGAGAGGGCCATGACAACAAGGCCCCATCCCATTCCCTCACAGAGCAGCCGTCGATAAACAAGCAAGTCATGTTTTCCAAGGGAATTAAGGATCCTGACACATGCTATGAAGAGCCCACAGTAACTCGGTGGAGAGTTGGGGGCTGGTGCGATTCAGGGTGGTCAGGGAGGGTCTCTGAAGAGGGGACATTCAAGGTGAGACCTGAGAGGACTGGAAAGAGCCAGAGGAGGAATATTCTGAGCAGAAGGAACAGTTACTACAAAAGCCGTGGAAACTACAAAAGAGGTGGAAAACGACTTGGTGCATTTGAGGCCCTGACACCACACTAGGGTCCCTGGAGCAGGGATGGGGGAGGGTTTTATAAGGTGAGGTGACCCAGGCAGTCAGGGGCTGGGTTGCCAAGAGTCCTCTAGGACTTGGAAGGGACTCTGAACCTTCCAGCAAGTACAACGGAAAGCTGTCCGGACAGGAGAAGAAGTGGTTGGAGACTGAGTGCTGACCGCCCCTGCCGCCGTCTGGAGAATGGACTGGAAACAGTAAGGAGGCCCTGGCCATCCCGGTGAGAGGCCCTGGCCGTCCCGGTGAGAGGAGGTCACCGAAGGGAAGGGAGAGGGGATGCAGAACAGGAACCCAGACTCCAAGGCTGGGGCAGCCCCACAGGGAGGGGCCTCCGGACAGAACAGTTGGGACTAGACTGTGAAGGGCTTCAGAAGCCAGATCAGGGTTTGGCGCTTTCTCCTGAAGGAGCTGGGAAGCCATCAAAGGCATTTGTATTTCGTGTTTCTCATCAAAGAGCTCTGAGCAAGGACATCTGACAGCGTGGTCAGATTTATGTGTCCACAAGATCCCTGTGGCAGCTGCTGCGGAGGACGGACTGAAGGGGCGACACCGGTGGCAGGAAGACTGACTTAGGAGGCGGCTGCCATAATGGTCCAAACGCGAAGGGGTGAGGCCCTCAAGAGGGGCCTGGGGTGCCCCTGCTTGCCCAAGGCTTGTCCCCTTCCTGGGGCCCTGGGCAGCTGCAGAGGGCCCAAGTGGGCCCCAGCTCTGATGCTTGAGCAGAAAATAGGATGAGGGCTGCCAAAAGGCATCAGGGCTGTTTATCCGGAGGAGGGATGCCTCAGAGTGGATTTAGGGCTAAAAGGTTACTGGAGGGGGAGGGGGAGGGGGGGAACAGCTGTCCCCCATCCTCACAAAGGGCAAACAAAGGAGGGGACTGTAGCTTCGGCAGCACCAAGAGGGAATGAGGTGAGACACGTGAGGGGAAATGTCCTAACAGACATCAGAGGATGAAAGCACACTTTAGTGATCCCACAAACCAACTCTCGCATTGAACAGCTAGGGAAACTGAGGCAGAGAGGAAGAGACAGATCCTTGTCCAAGATCACATAGTGAATGAGAGCTAGGACTACACCCAACAGCCCAAACTCTCCCTTTTCACTCCCAGATCACTCCCAAGAGAACCTCAGACTGCCCTCAAAGAATCTGGGGTACAGCGGTCGCAGAGACAACTGTACATGTGTAGCCTCCTAGAGATAAAGGGATGGACAGAAAGCCCTGTGCTGGACTGAAGTGGTCCGGGGCTCTGATCTGCCACATCCCTGAGTTCAATCATTGCCTTAGGCCCTCACTGTCTGGAGAGTTCTCCATCTCTGTCCATACTCCCCATCAGTCTCAGTGTTGTCAGCATTTGGTGGGAGTCTCTTGTAGCTCTCAAGGGTCTTGGTCCTTCTGTATCACCCTGTCCTTCTCTGTCTTCTGAGACTCTTATTTCTTTGTCTCAGCCTCTGACTCAGCCCCTTCTAGAACTGAGCCGGACTGGGCCAACCTCCCACCCACTCTGGGCCCTTGCTGGTAGAGTGCCCCCATGTAGACAATGCTGGGGCCCAGTGCCCAGGCTGCAACAGGTGACAGCAGCTGTGTGGCTATCTATAGCTCCCTTGCCCTTCAATTGTTCCCAACTTCAAACAAGCGCTGGGGCCTGGATTACAGGCACTCCCCCCACCAGCCTTGCTGAAATGGATCCCAGGGGGCAGGGGATGAGTGAGCCTCACGAGGGCCATGTTGTGATCTCTTGTGAGCAGCTACCTCTGTCTGGACCTCCACGTTCCACCTGCCGCTCAGAGGCTGTGTGAGTAAAGGACCTGTGGGTAAGGGAGCAGAGTGTGTGCAAACAGCGGACCTGTACGTGGGGATGTGGGTGTGCGTGACAGGTGTGTTTCCCTCTTCCTGCTCTGGGGGACGGACGCTTGTGAGCACGGCTGCCCGTTCCAGAAGGGCAGAGACCTCATCTTTTCTATTCACTGCTGTCTCCCAGCCCGAAATGGGCCACAGCAAGTGTGCAATGTCCATTTCTTACCTTGGCCTTTAGGAAGAGTGAGGGCGTGCTATGTAGTGACAGGATTCAAGGGTGAGAGGCAGTATTGGGTAGTGAGAAGAACACTTTACTTAAAGTCAGGCTGCCTGGGGTTGAATCCTGGCTCGCCCAGTTACCAGCTAGGAAGTCTTGGGAAATTATTCAACCTTGTAACAATGGGAATTTGTTTTTTAAAAAAGCACCTACCACACGGGATTCTTTGAGCCTGAACATCTGAAGTGCTTAGAACAGTGCATGCCACAGAGCAAAGACTCAGTGAATTAGTTATTTCCAAGACATACTATTAAGTGAAAAAGTGAGGAGAAGAATGGATGGGATGTGCTTTCGCTCACGTCAAAAAGGGGGAAGAGGAGAATCATGTATTTTCAAGCCTCCCTATAGAGGAGACCACCTTTGCGGGCAAGTGCGGTTGCCTCTGGAGAAGGGAAGAAGTGGCTGAGGGCTCAGGAAAGGAGAGACTGATTTTTTTTCCTTGTTTACCCTTTTATACCTTTGAGTTCTGAATGAATATATATTGCCTATTTCTTAAGGATTTGCTACATGATTAAGGGTCACTTCCAACAGGATCCTTGAAAAAGCAAAGCTCCTATTCTCTACAGTGGGGAGGGCCTGGGTAAGGGCCGGTCCTCAGGGTGCGGGCTTGTTGCCCTCAGTCCTGGGTCTGAGTCTCTGGACACCCTCAATTCCCCAGCTCAATAGCAGGCAAGATGCATCCATGCAAACCATTCCAGAACAAAAAGTAGACAGAGGGAGGCTTCCCAGCTCCTAGGCCAAGCAGCAGCAGAGGTGGAAGGGGCGGTCGAAGAAGGCCCCAGCCCCCAACTCTTCAACCCAGGCTATTCTTAGAGGCCAGATAATGCCAGCAGTTGTTGCTGCTCATATCAGTTTCCAGAACCGCCCAGTGCCGCCCCCATCCCCTGTGGGGTGTGTGGGCCTCCCTGCCAGGTGCGGGCCTCCTGCCGCCCTACCCTCTGCACCACACGGGCCGCTCATCTCCTGGCCACCCCAGGTGAGGAAAAGGACTGGGCAGTGGGCTCCTCCAAGACTTCTGTTGCCAGGCAGTTGGGCAGAACAGGAAGGGCCAGAGTGTAGGGTATCCCCCTTGGGGTCACCGTGCAGAAAGATACTGGGGCCCAAACCCAGGGTCCAAACTATGCTTAGACTATGAATGAAAGGGGTGGGGTCTATGGACACAGGCTAGACAGGAGAGTGCGGGTGAGGGGAGGGCAGAAATGGTAGTGGGGTGGGGGTAGGGTGGGGGAGGGGGGCCTAGGAGAGCCAGGGTAGGGAGGAGGGAAAAAGCCAAAAATAGGTCTGGGGAAGAGACGGCACAAGAGGGTCTGATAGCACCGGCTCTGGAATCCAACTGTCCAGGTCTGCTTCTACTTGCTATGTGTCTACCTGCCTTTCCTCTTGGAGCTTCAATTTCCATCATAAAATGGGCATAACTTTATTTTATGTGGTTGTTATGCAGAGCCGACAACAGAATGTACATGACGAGCTTAGCCTGTGACTGGCATAGCTGAGCACATCTGGATGTCTGGTGACTTTATCATTAGCTCCATCAGAGCAGGAATGCTTTCTCAGCTCTGCACCTGCAGGGGCTAGACTGGCACACACCAGGCCTGCCTCAAGTCCTTGCTCTGCCATTCACGAGCTAATTGACCCTGAGCAAGTTACTTAACCTCTCTGAGCTTGGGTTCCTTCTCTGCAAAATGGATAGAGGAAGGCCACCTGCCTTATAATGTTGCTGAGAGAAATCAACAAACCGAAGTGCTTACCCCATGCTTAGAGGACAGAACAATGTGAACTGGGAACTCTGTGGCTATGGGTATGCTGGGGTGGTAAGCCTTGGGTCTGCCACTCTGGGAATGGAATCTGAAGCAAGGCCCAGGGCAGCCAGCATTCTCGGTGAGATATCCTAGAGGGACCACCATGTGGAAACAAAGTCCCAGGATCTCATAAGACCATAGCCATGCCACCCCCAGATTCTTGTGCAGCCCAGGCCACCCCTAGGATCTCAGGATCAGAATAAGCTTATTTCAGCCGGGGTCAGCTTCCCATTTAGTTGAGTACAACATACATTCTCTGATGCTCCCCCGCCCCACCCCCCAACCCCACCCCGCCCAAGACTGGGACTGGTTCTGGTCTTGCCTCTCAGAGCCAGGAGTTGGGCGCCTGGGTGGCTCAGTGGGTTAAGCCTCGGCTTTCGGCTTGGGTCATGATCTTAGGGTCCGAGATCTGGCCAACATGTGGCTCTCTGCTTGGCGGAAAGCCTGCTTCCCCCTCTCTCTCTGCCTCTCTCTCTCTCTCTGCCTACTTGTGATCTTGGTCAAATAAACAAACAAACTAAAATAAGAGTCAGAAGTCTGTCTAGTAGAGGAGAAAGGCATGGAGGAGGCACAGACAGTTACTAACAACTGGCACAGGGCATCCCAGGGGAGGGGCACTTAGCCCCACCTGGTGGAGTGGAAAATGAGGAAAGAACATCTGTCCTTCTCAAAAGACCAATTAGAGGGGGAGGGGAAGGGAAGGGGGAGAGGGAGGTAGGGGTGGGCACAGCTTTACCCTTGCCCTTATAATCATGGTGGGTCAGCTCAGGAGGTGAAGGGCAGAGAGAGTTAAACTCAGAAACCAACCCAGTCGGTCAACCCTGGGTCTCCTGAGATGTTTAGGGTCACCACGCACTCCTTCACACCTCCAGAGTACGCTGCCCATCTCTCCGTGGAGCTAGACTTGGCTAACATAAGGGCAAGAGGCCTCCATGCATGTGGCCTCTGGAATTTTTAATATGCATTGAAAATGCTGTCGTTACAAATATCTCTACGGTCCTGCCAATGATTTGGGACTTAAATTACATACTCACAAGCAATTATAAGAAATAATAGACCGATCGCCTGTACTGATACCGATACAATCCCCCAAGCTTATTCAAGTTTTCCCAGTTTTACGTATACCTGTGTGTGTGTGCGTGCGCGCTCATTCAGTCATATACAATTTTATCACCTGTGTAGTTTCATGAACCCACCACTCCATATTCTGAAAAATTCCAACAACAAAAAGTATGTTATCCTTTTATAACTACACTGTCCTCCTTAACCCTGGCAAGAGCCAATCCGTTCTCCAATTCTAAAATCGCCAAATATGGGGCGCCTGGGTGGCTCAGTGGGTTAAAGCCTCTGCCTTCGGCTCAGGTCATGATCCCAGAGTCCTGGGATCAAGCCCCGCATCAGACTCTCTGCTCAGTGGAGAGCCTGCTTCTCCCTATCCCTCTGCCTGCTTCTCTGCCTACTTGTGATCTCTGCCTGTCACATAAATAAATAAAGCCTTTAAAATAAATAAATAATAAAATAAAATCACCAATTCAAAAATGTTATAAAAATGGGGGCACCTGGGTGGCTCAGTCAGTTGGGCGCCTGCCTTCGGCTCAGGTCATGATCCCAAGGTCCTGGGATCGAGTCCTGCTTCGGGTTCCCTGCTCAGTGGGGAGTCTGCTTCTCTCTCCCCTTCTGCCTGCCGCTCCACTTGCTTGTGCTCTCTCTCTGTCAAATAAATAAAAATCTTTAAAAAAAAAAGTTATAAAAATGAAATCAAAGTACATAACTTTTTAAGATTGACTTTTTTCACTCAGCATAATGCCCTGGAGACTAATCCAAGTTGTTGCCGACATCAGTAGTTTGTTCCCGTTTGTTACCGAGTAGTAGTCTGTATTATGGATGTACCATAGTTTGTTTAAACTTTCACCTGTTGTGGGGCGCCTGGGTGGCTCAGTGGGTTAAGCCTCTGCCTTTGGCTCAGGTCATGATCTCAGGGTCCTGGGATTGATCCCCACATTGGGCTCTCTGCTCAGTGGGGAGCCTGCTTCCCTCTCTATCTCTGCCTGCTTCTCTGCCCACTAGTGAGCTCTCTCTCTGTGTCAAATAAATAAATAAAATCTTAAAAAAAAAAAAAACAAAAGTTCACCTGTTGTAAGATAGCTGAACCACCCTCAGTCTGAAGTGCTTGTCTTAGCACCCATGTCCTAGAGGGGTCAGGGCCACCCTCATCCTCCAAATTCTTGTTCATCTGTCTAGGGACTTCTTGAGACATGGAGATGGGCAGATCCCACTGTGCAGCCCCAGCAGTCAGTATAGAACTTGGCACAGAAGAGGGGCCTGCCAGAGGGACTGTGTCCACTGGGTGGGGGCACTAGCCTCTCAAAAGCCATCTTCTCCAGGGGTCTCTCACTCAGCCCTGGCTTCCCCCTTCACACCATGACTGTGTCTCTCACCCATCCAAGCCTGGGCAAGCCTCTCCTTGATTTGCTCTCCTGGGTTTAGCTGAGCCTGGCTAACAAAACAGTATAGTACTGACAAGTTCTGCAGCGAGACAGCTGGAGTGAAAGCCCTCAGCTACTCTGTCTCTTTGATGCCTTGTTGGTCATCACCTGTAAAGTAGGAATAATAACAGCACCTACTCCACTGGAATTAAATGAGACGATACCCATAAAAAAAAGGCACAAGGCCTCACACATAATAAGGATATAATATACAATCATTACTCTTCTATTTACTATCTTTGTCATCACCCCCAAACTCAGTAGGATAAACAGGAGAAATACATACCACCAATATAAAGACAATGAGAAGGTTCTCAAAAAAGGGTCATTCCCAAGACTGTGGGACCCCATTCTCATTCTTACACAACTCCCTCCTGGCTTCTCTCTCTCCAGCTCCTTCCCTTCTTGGGGAAAGTTTGGGGAGCTGGAAGGACAAGACTACAGCCTCCTCCTAGAGAGAGGTTCCCATACCTGGTGTCAAGGTGACAAACACCTTTTCCCATATACAGAGTTGTCAGTTTCACCCAACACTTCCTAGCTCCAGAGTCTTCCCACGAACAGCCTGTACAGTATAGGCCCAGAGCCCTGCCACCATTCTAGCCTCAAGCTAGAGTCACAAGGATCATTCCTCAAAGACCTGCATCCATTCTGCTTTCACACACCTGCCCATGCAACCATGTAACTATTTACTGAAAAATACACTTTGCTATTAACCCAGGAAACTCCTATGAAATACCATGTCACACCCACTAGGCTGGTAAAAACAAAAAAGCCTGACAATACTGAGCCTTAGTGAGGATGTAATTCTAATCCAACAATCCAGCAACTCTAATATACTGCTGGCAGGCGTGCAAATTTATAAAACCATGTAAAAGAGATATTTTGTATTACCTAGGAAACCTGAATATGCTCACGACCTTCAACACACTGCACACGGAGGCACATATTAGTTTACCATTTGTAATCATAAAATACTAGAGACAGACAACCCAACAGACCATTTACAAGAGAGAAGGTAATGAAATGTGGCTTTTATGCAGTGAACCTATAGAGCAATGAAAATGAATGAACTCGTTATCCCTATCAACATGGGTGACACTCCCAATGTAAGGCTGAATGAGAAAACAAGCTGCACAAGAATATATACAATGGCTCAGTCAGCCTTTGGCTCAGGTCTTGATCCCAGGGTCCTGGGACCCAGCCCCGCATTGGGCTCCCTGTTATTCGGGGAGCCTGCTTCTCCCTTTCCCATTACCCCTGCTTGTCCCACCTCCCCCCACCGCCTGTGTTCTCTCTCTTGCTGTGTCTCTCTCTGTCAAATAAATAAACAAAATCTTTTTTAAAAGCTTATACAATCGGGGCGTCTGGGTGGCTCAGTGGGTTAAAGCCTCTGCCTTGGGCTCAGGTCATGATCCCAGAGTCCTGGGATGGAGCCCCGCATCAGGCTCTCTGCTCAGCAGGGAACCTGCTTCCTCCTCTCTCTCTGACTGCTTCTCTGTCTACTTGTGATCTCTGTCTGTCAAATAAATAAATAAAATCTTTTAATAAATAAATAAATAAATAAAAAGCATATACAATGTTACTAGTTAAAGTCCAAAAAACAGGAAAAATAGCATCAAGTGTTTAGAAACACACACCTAGTAAGAGGCTTAAGAATGCATAGGAAAGGGGCACCTGGGTGGCTCAGTGGGTTAAAGCCTCTGCCTTCGGCTCAGGTCACGATCCCGGGGTCCTGGGATCAAGCCCTGAGTTGGGCTCTCTGCTCAGCGGGGAGCCTGCTTCCTTCTCTCTCTCTGCCTGCTTCTCTGCCTACTTGTGAGATCTCTGTCAAATAAATAAATAAAAATATTAAAAAAACAAAGACAGGAATAGACAAAGAAAACATACAAACAGCCGAGAAGCACTGCTCAACCCATCAGTCATTAGGCAAACACAAGTTGAAACCACAACATGATGCTGTTTCACACCCACTGGGATGGTGTAATCAAACAGGCAGATAAGAACCAGAGGTAAGGATGTAAAAATTAGAAGTCTCAGACATTGCTGGTGGGAATGTAAAATAGTGCAGCCCCTTCAGAAACCAGTCTGGCAGCGCCTCCAAAAGTTAAATGCAGAATTACCCTGTGAGCCAGGAAGTCCACGCTGAGGTTTATTCCTGAGAGAATTAAATACATCCACCCAAAAACTCGTATGCAGAGGTTCGCAGCAGCATTATTTATAATAACAAAAAGTAGAAACAACCCCAAATGTCCACTGACAGAGGAACAAAATGCAGTGTCTCCACACAATGGAATACTGTGCAGGCATAAAAGGAATGAAATACTGGCACATGGATAAACCTTGAAAACATAAGGCTTAAGTGACAGAAGCCAGACACAAAGGCCACATATAGGAGTCCACTTATATTAAATGTCCAGAATAGGCAAATCCATAGAGACACGAAGCAAAATTAGTGACTGCCAGGGACTGGAGAGGGGAATGGGAGAGTACCCATTATAGGTTTCTTTCGGGGTGATGGAAAGTTCTGGAATTAGAGAGTGGTACTGGTTGCGCCATCTTGTGATTATATTAAAAAACCACTTAACTGTACACTTAAAAAAGGTTAGATTTTATAGCCCATGAACTATATCTCAATAAAAATTACGTAGAAATAATAAATACTGAATTCAGGAGACTCTTTATCCCTGGGAAAGGGCAATTGCGCAGGGGCACGTGAGGCCTTTGCTGTATTAGCAATGTTTTATTTTGCAAACTGGGTGGTGGGAATATGGGTGTTTGTTATACTAATCTTTATACCCTTCCTGATGTTTTCATAATAAATACAATTTAAAAGTATTTACTGAGCATCAATCTGGACCAGGCATGGGTCCACCTGGGTATTATAGTGGTGGGTAAAATCAGATCTCATCCTGCCCAAAAGTAAATGAGTAAGAAGTAAATGGAAAAGAGGGGCTCTAAGTCATCTCTCCTTTCTGGACTTGTTTCTTCATGGATTATTTTTTGTTTTTAAAGTAACCTCTATTCCCAGGGTGCCTGGGTGGCTCCGTTGGTTAAGCATCTGGTTTCAGCTTCAGGTCAAGATCTCAGGGTCCTGGGGTGAGGCCCTGCATCGTCATTATAGGGCTCCCTGCTCAAGGCGGAGTCTGCTTCTCCCACTGCGCATGCTCTCTCTCTCTCTCAAATAAATGAATAAAACCTTAAAAAAAATATATCTCTACACCCAATGTGGGGCTTGAACTCACAACCCTGAAATCAAAAGGTACGTGCTGTACCAACCGAGCCAGCCAGGCGTCCCTCCTTGTGGATGAAATGAGAGCTGGACTAGAAGTTTGTTAGTAAAACGTCTCTGAGGGTACTGGGGGCGGAGGAGTGTGTCTTCCCTTTATCAGCCCAGAGTTTCAAGAATTCCTTATGCACGATGAGAGTACAGGCCTGGAGTCAGCCCTGGTGCCATCAATCATCACAAGTGGGCCTAACGCAAAGCCCAGCTGAGTCTCTATTTCTTCTCAGTAACACAGGGACAGTAACTTCACCCTCCCAGGATTACGGTGGGGGTGTAAATGAGATAACACATATAAAGTGTCTGGGACAGGCCTGGCACACAGTAAATCCCCAACACATGGGAGAGCCCTCACTGTGATTCCACAGGCATTTCCTGAGCAGCACTGCTGGGCCAGGCCTGTGCTAGGAGGCTAGAAGACAGAGGAATTCCACTCAATGGCCAGGCAATGGCCCCCAGCCAGGTGGGGAGACAGCCTCATGAACAACAATACCAGGCAGGTGAGGTCACTGCTAAAAAGAGACAACAGCCACGTGCACAGATGGAAACCACGGGCACTGCAGACCCTGGGACGACAGAGCTGTCCCAGTACAGGCTTGGCAAGAGGCCCGCACCAGCGGTGTGGGAGACACATACAAATCAAAGGGACTAGCCTCCATGCGCACTGCGAGGTAGCCCTCCCGGTCCTCTTTCACCTAATTCAGATTCAAATGTTCCCACAAACCCCAAGAGCAGAGACTTAAAGGCAACTTTGGGAGGCTTGAGCTCACGGTACCTCCCCAGATGCCCATGTGGGAGCACAGTGGCCGACAGTGGGAAGCAGCGTGATCTCTGGCAAGTCAACACACTTCTGCAAGCCTGCAAATCCTCAGCTATAAAATGGAGATAACAGTACTGATGTCACAGGGGTGTGGTAAAAAGAGAGACAACTACTGTAAAGCCATTAACCAAGTACCCGACACAGATGAATAAAGATTCGTTATAGTTAGGGGGGAAAAAAAAGAGATTCCATCTTCAATGTGAAGGCAGTAGGATTCAGAGAGGTGAGAAGCCTTGCCCATAGTCACATGGCCAGTTTTGGAGTCAGGATTTGAACCTGGGTCTGACACATCAGAGGCTCACTACATCATAATCTCCCTCTGCTCCAGAATCTTCAGCAGACTCCCTGTAGTCCACTCAGTGGAATCTATCCTTGCCATGGAGTGGGGAACTAGCAAAGGCATGAGGCCAGAGAAACCTTGGGCAGGTTCCCTAACCCTGGGTCCCTTGATCTGGGACCCCCAAGTGGGCCCAGGGAGGTCTGTGAATTCCTCCACATGATTTGCAAAAAGCTTGTGTCTAATGGAGATTCAAGGGAGTCTATCACCTCAAAAGTAACAAACCGTGACTTGACCTCATTTGGCAAGGTTTCTTACCTACCCAAAGAAGACACAGTACCTACCTTAAAAGGTTATGAGGGGATTAAATGAAGTAGTTTATGAAAAGTACCTGAAACATCCTAAGCTTTCACCAAATGTTGATTTCCCCTGCATTCCTCTCCCCAGCTGATTTCTATCATTGAGCAAATGTTACTGAACATCTACTTGGGCAGATTATCATCCCAGGTGTTGGTGATAAAGTGGTAGACAAGACAGACACTGTGCCTGTCCTCATGGAACTCACAAGGTAGAAACAGACAAAACTAATAATTTCACATACTAATAAGTGCTATGAAGAAAATCCATAGAATGTGATACTGAAGGGGAGATGATGGCATCTGAGGAGGAAACATGTGAATGACAAGAAGGAACAAGTTATGCCAAGATTTAAGGGCAAAGCATCAAGGCAGAGGGAGCAGGAAAGACAAAGCCTCGCTTGAAAGACCTTTGGCCAACAGCCCCTCACTCCCAGCTGCACCACAAACTGAGTCCCCTTGAACAAGTCACAGACCTTCTGAGGCTCAGCTGTGACGTCTACAAAATGGGAAGAAAGACACCTTACCTGCTACACCGTGAGGGGACTCAACCAAACGGCTGTTAAGGTCTGGGATCTTCCCCAAGTCTCACCAATAGACACCTGATACTCGTCATTTGGCACCCATCTTGGAGGTGGGGAACCTGTACAGGGAACCCTGGGTCATGATTTTTTTACTTTTAATTTCATGCTCCACTAGAAATAGTTTCCTTGGTTCCTGGTTAACATAGTAGACTTCTCCTGCCACTTGGGGCCTATTACAGTAACCACTGCTTCAGACTGTCCCCCAGGCACAACAGCAGACAAAGGAAGGACATCATGGAAACACTTGTGCCCATAACCAGACTACCTATTGTTCCCCTTCCGCCAAAAAGATGGAGGACTCCGTCTGTGCTGTAGACAGAGAATGTACAAGCTATATTTAAAGGGTTGGAAACATTCTGGCCTCTGGGTTAGGCCACTGATTTATGATCATTTGTAGTTCTCCCTCCTGAACATTTCTTTAATCTGTCCCCTCCTCTCCATCTCTTCTGCCACTGTCTCACACCTTAATGCCCTCTGAGCACGCTCTCTGGGCTTCCAAACTATTTGCCACACTGTAGCCAGCACCTAAAACATAAGACAGACCCTATCTTTCCCCAGCTCAAAACCCTTAGACAGCTCCCCATCACTCACTGGACATATGCCAACCTTTTTAACATGGAATCCAAGACTCCCTCTCCAAGAATGAGCTCCTAAGCCTGCTCAACCCCCAGGCCCTCCTCAGTATCTGTACCAAACTCCTCAAGGTCTCTAAAAAGAGTGTAGCCACACTAAGAATTATTTGCCTTTGCTATTTCTGTTCTTACTACTTGGAACACGGTCCCCCTTCCTGACTCTTACCTCCACACTTACTTCTTTGACTGCGTACACAGTCCTACCTACCCCGAAAGCCTTCCCTGATTCCCCAGAAAAGCACTGTTTACCAGTCTACCTTCTTCATCAGATGTGAAAGCTGTGAAAGCATGACTCTTTTAGTCATGGTTAACTTCCCCAAGCCTAGACTGATAAATTCAGGTTACTTTAATTAAAATTCATATGAGGTGCTTCACATCGAGAAGAAGAATGCAGAAAGAAGGAACGGCTAAAAGAACTGGAGGGCTGCCAAGAGCTAAGGTGGAAATAAGGAATCAAGAATCTGCATTTTAAAAAAAAATTGCCCTAGATACTGACACAAATGATCTTAGACATTTTGAGAAACACGGCATCACCCTCAAACATTCCCAACTTAAAAATTGCTGGAAAAGGGGCACCTGGATGGCTCATTTAGTAGAGCCAGCGGCCCCACGTTTGGTATAGAGAATACTTAAAATATTTTTTTAAATTGCTGGAAAAATTAAAATGCTTTTTTTTGGTCTCTACCGCTTCTCCGGCAGTTTTCCTGAGGTTCGAGAAATCAGGTGGTCTTTTCTGGGACTCAGCTGCATGGAAAACAGAAGCCTGGGTTCCAACCCTGGCTCAGACTAGAACGTTCTAAGTTACCCTGCGCCGGTCTCTGCCCCTCTCTGGATCGCCCTTATCACACCTACCCCCACAGTGCGTCCCCGAGGTAGTGACTGTCTCATTCTGGGTATCAGTTTCCCCATCTTACAATGGACTTCACCAGCTCTGACGCCCTACAAGCTCTGCAAACCCTTAACTCCGGGCCGACACAGCTTGATTCCGGCCCTCCTTCCCAAGGTCCTGCCCTTCTGGCTCCAGACGATGAACCCCTAAAGCCAAGGCTTCCCTCACACAGACTGACCCTTCCCGGCCGCCGTCCAGCTCCACAGGCACCGGTCTCCTCCCCCACCCTGCTCTTTATCCTTCCCCACCCGCCCCTTACTGGAGCGGTCCGCGCATGCGCATTGGGTCGCACCGAGGCCCCGCCCCCTGGACAGCGGGTGACTACGCGAGGGGCTTGAGTACCGCGGCAGGCAGGACGGCGAACTAGTAGGTTGGGGAACGGCAACGGCGGCCGGCAAGGGCCATGTTTCCTAGGGAGGATAGACGTGAGGGAGGGGTCTGGCCAGTGATTGGAACCCTGAAGGCAGAGAGATGTTGCAACTCAAACTCGTCGTGGGCAAGGGGAAACTGGTGTCCATTGAGGGGGTTGGGCTGGTGCGTGTTGATCCTAGATTTCTCAGATCTTCTTACTCCCGATCGGGCCGGTGTCGGAGAGAGGGTACTGGCGAGCCAGAGACGGAGTTAAAAAAAAAAAAAAATGGAGGGACCTGGGAGCGATTAGAACCAAACTTTGTCTGGTGTGGGAGCGAACGGGCCCATGAAGTTGGGGCAAGCCTGGGCAGGAGACGGGTGAAGTTGCCCCAGGCTTCACGCAGGCACTGGCCTCGCCCTCGGGATAAAGTCCGACTGAATTTTCTCGTGGGCGTTTTAAGACTTTTGTTGATCGGGTCACAATCTGTCAGGCATTCATCATTCATTCGTTTCACATTCACTGAATACAATAGTAGGCGGGCAGGTAGAGAAGTGGTTAAGACACACAACTATTCCTATGCTACAGGGGAAACTAGTGGTTTGTAGAAGCCCTGCGTGGAATGCAGGGACAGCTTCTGACACTGAGTCATGAAGGATAGTCAAGAGAGGTGGGGAGTGTTCCAAAGAGAGAAACCTGCAGCATATGCGTAGCCTGGGAGCAGGAGAGAGGCAGGTGTATCCTGGTCAGTGAAATTAACCTTAGTCTGAGTCTAATTAGTGTCCAGGGAAGAGATGATGGTAGCCGGATCGAGGCTCCCGACAGCGGAGGTGGAGAGAAATCAAGGAATTCAAAGCATTCTATATTTAATAGAAACTACAGAATTTGGGGAGACTGCGATTTGGAAGAGAAGATGTATAGGCTTGAGTGCTTGGGTGGGATTCATCAGAGGAGGAGCAGATATGTGGGGAGACAACAAATTCTATTCTGGTTCTGCAGGGTTTCCCAGTCAGCAGTAGGTCATGACACTTTGGAAGTCAGGAAATCACCAGTGTGAAGGAATAGATTAGAGTGTCCTCAGCAAAATGAATAAAGCCCCAAGGTTGAGACTGTAGAATGAGAAAAACAAAGGGCCCAATCAGTACTTTACTTTTAAATAATTTTAAAATTATTTATTTATTTATTTATTTGTCAGACAGAGATCACAAGCAGGCAGAGAGGCAGACAGAGAGAGAAGGTGAGGGGAAGCAGGCTCCCTGCCGAGCAGAGAGCCCGATGCGGGGCTTGATCCCAGGACACTGGGATCATGACCTGAGCCAAAGGCAGAGGCTTAACCCACTGAGCCACCCAGGCGCCCCCTTAGTGGTTATCTTTATGTCTTATCTTTCTGTGTCCTCTGTATGTAATCTAGGGCCTGGCATTAGACGCTGTTCAGTGTTTACCAAGTAAACAAGAATCCAATGGCAAGCAGAGATGTTGGAATTCCAGAGTTGTGAAGAGAAGGGGACTAATGGAGGGTTCTGTTGCTCTAATGCCAGAATCATAGGTTCTTGTCCCGGCTCTGCCACCAGCCTGCCGTGTGACCTCCTGACAAGTTTTCCACCTGTAAAGTAGATAAAGCCGAAAAAGAAGTTCCCATGTTTAGAGCTCCAAACCCTGCTAAGGAACTACACACAGATTTTTTTTTTTTTTCTCATTTAATCCACATGGCGGCCTTATTTATGGAGGAAGTAGTATTATTATGGGCTCAAACCCAGATCTGACTGAACCCACAGCTTTGTTATGACTCTATGACTGCCCTTATCTCTTGTCAGGACCCTCTTGAAATCACGTAGTCATTTTCTTTCGAAATGTGCTGAGGCCAACAGACTTTCGTAATTGGTTTAGCGCCTCTTCTGCTATAGGGAGGGGGAGGTGGAGCTAAATGTGATGGAGGTTCCTTGTTCTCTAGCTCCCTTTTTGGGGACCACTGAGCTGGATAACCATGTTTTTTTCCTAAAATCCAGTAACAATAGGGCAAAACAAAATGAATGAATGACCGGTGTTTCCAGATTTTTATTCAAATCTTCTTAAATCCTTGAGGCCTACTGCAAAATCAGTGAGTATCAAGGTATGAGTTGGTTCATTCCCGTATGTCTCTGGACAACCTGCTGGACCCCTCCTGCACTTGGGTTTTCATTGTTTCTATCCTGCTAATGTGATTTCTCAAAAATATTTTGTCTTGGTGCTGTGATGATAGATGTCCGTACAAGCAATGTAGTCATGTCCAGCTAGTGAGTTTGCTTCTGGTTAGTATGAGGTAGGAGTTCACTGTAGCTGCATTTCATAGTATTCTACAAAGGGTTTCTCCTACCCACCCCTCCCATTTGAGATCTGCCAACATGGGTTGTGAGCTAGAAGGGAAAATTTGAAAAAAAAAATTTTTTTTGTTTTAAAGTAGGCTCCATTCCCAGCATGGAACCCAATGCAGGGCTTTAAATCAAGATCTGGCTGAGATCAAGAATCAGATACTTTACCGACTGAGCCACCCAGGTGCCCCAGATGGGAAATTAATAATCTATTGCATGGTTTTTAAATTTGTTAAAAATACAGAGCTACAAAACAAGAACAAAAACAAAACAAAACCAAAAAAACAAAAAACCTTCCCTCTCCTCCAACCTCTTGAGTGAGAATCTCTGAGTGAGGCCCAGGACTTCGTATTCTTTACCAGGCTCCCCAGAATATTCAGCCAGGTTTGGAAACCACTGGTCTACTCTGTACGCTTATGCCTTGTTGCACAGGTAGGGAATCTGCAGCTACTAGGGGAAGGAACTTACCCCAATCACATATGACATTAGTGCCTCTTTCTCCAATGAAAAGCATTGGGCTGGGAGTCCTGAGACCTGGGTTCAAATGCAGATTTTACTCGCCATTACCTTGGACAAGTCATTTCACCTCTCAGAGATTCCACTTCCTTACCGTGAGACTCATGCTGTCCTTGTGTTAGGAACCAAAAGAGAGAGCCACAGTGGAAGTGCTCTGTCAAGCTTTGCATTCTGCACTCATGCAAGTTAAGAGCTGCCATCCAGTGTTCACTCCTTTGTACCACACCACGGGTTTCATTGGTTGCTGGGGCCCCCGGCATCTATCCCCAAGCCTTCCCCTCTCCTCCTGCTGCAGGTTGGGATGGCCACCAGCTGGGGGAGCCTCTTGCAAGATGAACAGCAGCTGGAGGAGCTGGCGCGGCAGGCTGTGGACAGGGCCCTGGCGGAGGGAGTGTTGCTGAGAACCTCACGGGAACCCAGCTCCTCTGATGTAAGCCCCTGACTCCTCCCCACAGCACCGACCACACCGCTCTGGAGCCTAAAGCTCATTATCTGGTCCCTGCCGACTAAAGGCAGCCCCTTTCTGTCCAAGACATGCTTTTCCTTTGTTTAATTTTTTTCAATAACACAGTTGATCTCTAAATATATGTAAAAAGTAATCTGCCAGGGCAATCAATTTAAGTCTGGGGTTTCGAGTGTGACTTAGGCAAGATTCGTACCCTCTCTCAGCTGTGGTTTCTTCAAATAACAAAAAAGGGATAATAATGGGACCTGCCCCATCAAGTTGGTAATAAAATAAGATCATTCACATGAAGCACTTTGCCCAGTGAACTATTATTTTGTAAGACCCCCTAATCACAGTGTGGGGGGTATA
Source organism: Mustela nivalis (assembly GCF_964662115.1). NCBI lineage: Eukaryota > Metazoa > Chordata > Mammalia > Carnivora > Mustelidae > Mustela > Mustela nivalis. Next base: position 121,287,486 of record NC_139027.1, on the reverse strand, counting down.
GCTCTACAATTGGTTTGTGTATATTCCTCTCTGTGCATTTATATACATATTTGTGTATATAGAGAAATGACGTGCCTTTCTTTTCTTTTTTTGTGCCTTTCTTTTTTAAGTTTCTTCTTTTTTTAATAACCTCTATACCCCATTCAGGGCTCAAACCCACAACTCCCAGATGTATTTTGGTGCCCCAAAATACATGGTTTTCTAAAAAACAAATTGGATCATATAGATTATACAAATTACTGCTTGATGTGTTTTTTATTTTTTTGAAGATGTCTGTTTTTTATTTGTTAGAGAGACAGAGTACAAGTAGGGGAAGCAGCAGGCAGAGGGAGAAGCAGGCTCCCCATTCAACAAGGAGCCTATTGTGGGACTCGATGACAGGACCCTGGGATCGTGACCCGAGCCAAAGGCAGACGCTCCACCAACTGAGCCACCCAGGTGACTCTAAAAATTTTATTTATTTATTTGAGAGAGAGAGAGAGCACGAGAGGGGAAAGGCTTAGAGGGAGAAGCAGACTCCCCACTGAGAGGAGCCTGATGCGGGACTCAATCCTGGACCTCCAGGATCATGACCTAAACCAAAGACAGTCGCTTAACCAACGAAGCCACCCAGGCACCCTGGGATTTTGTTTTTCATTTATTGATCTGTTTTAGACTCTTTGCAACTCCCTCCAATAGGATTAGCTTCATTCTAATACTTGGTGTTCTAGGTGTGGATGGATCACAGTTCAACTTTTCTCTATTGAGAAAAGGCCATTTAGGTGATTCCTAATGTTTTATGATTATAAACAGCACTCCAGGAGCAGCGTACATGGCTACTGGGTATCTGGATGAGAGCTTCTCTAGGGTTGATACATAAAAGTAGAAATGCTGAGTCCAAACCACATCTTTTAAAGGTCTCATCCTTTAAAAAAAAAAATCTTTATTTTGTGACTAGGTAAGACATTTTCATGGTTCAGAGGGCAGAGTTTACAGTTTAACCCTCCCTCCCACATTCCCTAACCACCTGTTCTATCTGAAGGCAGATTCTTATTTATTCTTTCATATTATTTACTCTTAACCAAAAATGTATATATTTCTTTTTCCCACTTTTTGCACAAAGTGTCCTAGACAAGCTCTTTGGTGCCTTGCTTTTTTCTTTTTACTTAGTAGTATGCCCTATGACGGTCCTTGTTAGAGCTGCCACCATCTTTCTTTACCAAGTCACATTCTTTTTTTTCTTGTGTGTGCCCAGAACCTAGTTAAGGATCTGGTGGAGAGTCCAGACTCTGTAAATGTTTAGTGAGGCCTCAGTGAATGAGAATGGCTGTCACCTAAGGTAGGTTCATACTGTGGAAGGTCTGCCTCTGGCTTTAGGGATATAATTGCTTGGTTTGTGAACCTTACATTATGGGAACCGCTTGTCTGAACCCAGGATTGAGCATTTTCCCTTCCAAGATTTTTTTTTTTTTTCTATTCAGTAGGTATTGTGTAAAGGTCTGACACTTGGTCTTTTAGAAGTTAATGGAGCCTAGAAGAGGCACAGGCCTCAATAAGAGTCCCAATTCAGAGAAAAAAGATAGGAAATGTGTGAGTGTGTGTGTGTGTGTGTGTGTGTGTGTGTGTGTGTGAAATAGAGGGAGAGATTTCATTCCAAATCTTTACCAGGTGCCTGTTCTATGCCAGGCCATTCTAGGCACTGAGGACACAGAGCCCTGGCCTCTGAAATGCATGGTCTAGTTGGAGAAGGTGCCAGAAAACAACATTAAGTAATGTCAGTTCTATGAGGAAACATAGATAGCTTGCTGCACAACATTAGCTATCATTTATTGAGTATTTACTACGTGCCAGGCACTATTCTGAACACTTAGGAATCGCTAACTCATGTAAGTCTCACCACAATAGAGGTGAGGAAACCAAGACCCACAGAAGTTAAGTAACTGGCCCGAGGTCACGTGAATGGTGGGGTAATTGGCAAAGCCAGAATTGAAACCCAAAGAGTTTACCTCCTGAGTCCATGCTCTGACCTTCCATTCTTTACTGCCCCTCTCAGGAAATTGTATGGGACACCTAGAAAATGGAGCAACTCCTTAATTGTATTTGAACATATCTAGATCTTAAAAAATAAATGGAGGTCGTGTGCTTAGGTGGCTCAGTCAGTTGGGCATCTGTCTTCCACTCCAGTCATGATCCCAGGGTCCTGGGATCAAGGCCTGCATCAGGCTCCCTGCTTAGTAGAGAGCCTGCTTCTCCCTTCTCTCCCCCTGCCCTTTACCACCACTGATGCTTGTGTGTCCATGCTCTCTTTCTCTCTCTCAAATAAATAAATAAAATCTTTAAAAAATAATAAAGGGGAAGAGAACAGCATGGCAGAGGCATGCTTGGCTGACTTAGTCAGTAGGGTATGTGACTCTTGATCTCAGGGTTGTGAGTTCAAGCCCCATGTTGGGCATGGAGCCTCCTTAAAATAAATAAAAACATTTAAGAAAAAAAAAAAAAAACCAGCATGGCAGAGGCCCCATATTAGGAAAAGGCAAAAACTGTTCAAGAGTGGGACAGAAGACAGGCCAAAGTCAGATAATGCAGAGGCTTCTGATACCGGGTGGAAGAGGAACGTGAACTTTATCCTATAGATTGGGGTGACACACTTGCCCTGTGCAGACTGAATAGTAGGCTCCTGCAGATTTAGGGAGTTAATTAAAAAAAAATTTTTTTAAAGATTTTATTTATTTCTTTGACAGATAGAGATCACAAGTAGGCAGAGAGGCAGGCAGAGAGAGAGAGAGAGAGAGAGGAGGAAGCAGGCTCCCCGCTGAGCAGAGAGCCCGATGTGGGGCTCGATCCCAGGATCCTGGGAATATGACCTGAGCCGAAGGCAGAGGCTTTAACCCACTGAGCCACCCAGGCGTCCCAATTAAAAAAATTTTTTTAAAAAGCATGTGAACAGGGTACAAAATTTAAAAGGTATTCAGTGTAGAATAAATCTTCCTCTAGCCACTGTTTCCCTCCCCAGAGGCAAGCATTATTAACAGTTTTTTCACCAGAGTGCCTTTAAAAAGTCAGAGCTACTGATTTGGTTTTTGTTTTGTTTTATTATGAAATTTAAAAACAAACAAAACAATAGATATCCAGCTTATCTGGAAAAGTCAGATCCCCCGACAACCCTGCCCACTTTGCTACATGGCACCAACTGGTGAGCGTGGAGTTCTGGCCCCTTAGGGGAGATGGGCGCTCTTCTTCCCATCACTCTTTTTGTTTCTCTGAATCTGAAGCGGAGTGTTTCTTGTCATGCATGTGCTATAGCTGTTCTTACTACAGCAGAGGACTATTACTCGGTGTCTGTGTCTCTATAAAAATTAAAATACTGTTTTAGCCTTTGGCCTATGCACAGCAGGAAATAGCTCTATACTATTGATCCTAAATTTAAGCGAGCATGATGAGTCATGGGGACAGAGGAAGAGGAAAGTCTGGTTTTTTAGAAGGAGTGTGGGCATGAGCTGGGAGAGACAGAGAAAGAAGGAGAATCTTTTTTTTTTTTTTTTTAAGATGTTATTTATTTATTTGTCAGAGAGAGAGAGAGAGCGCAAGCAGGTGGAGTGGGAGAGAGAAGCAGGCTCCCTGCTGAGCGAGGAGCCCGATGCAGGACTTGATCCCAGGATCCTGGGTCCATGACCTGAGCCCAAGGCAGTGGCTTAATCGACTGAGCCACCCAGGCGTCCGGAGAAGGAGAATCTTAAGCGGGCTCCATGCCCAGTACAGAGCCTGACACGGGGCTTGATCTCAACCCTGAGATTATGACCTGAGCCCAAACCGAGAGTTGCACACTTAACTCTACTGAACCACCCAGGCACCCCAGAGGGAACTCTTATCAGAAAAAATATTTTGAGAGTTTTTCAGGCCAAATGAGGGCTGTTGGAAGCGGCAGAGTTCTGAGTTTTAAAGCTAAGGAAACTGGGCGTCTGGGTGGCTCAGTTGGTTGGGCATCTGCCTTTGACTCAGGGTCATGATCTCTGGGTCCTGAGATCGAGCCCCATGTCGGGCTTCCTGCTCAGCAGGGAGTCTGCTTCTCCTCCCTCTGCCCCTCCAGCCCACTCTTGCTCTCTCTCTCTCTCAAATAAAATAAATAAATAAAATCTTTTAAAATAACAAAGCCTAGGAAATGCCCTATAGTCCTCAAGCATGCACTCAGGGTATAAGATCATCCCTCCTGTAGTCTGCAGTAATTCCCAGTCTAACACATAAGAGCTTCAAGCTGGAAAAAACCTTCCTGTTACAAATATCCTTCCTCAGTTTTGTCTTCTGAGATTCTGAGAAGGGCAATTTGGGAATTATCTACCAAAATTTTTTTTTTAAGATTTTATTTATTTATTTGACAGAGAGAGATCACAAGTAGGCAGAGAGGCAGGCAGAGAGAGAGAGGAGGAAACAGGCTCCCTGCTGAGCAGAGAGCCCGATGTGGGACTCAATCCCAGGACCCTGAGATCATGACCTGAGCCGAAGGCAGAGGCTTAACCCACTGAGCCACCCAGGCACCCTCTACCAAAATTTTAAGTGGATTTATCCTCATTACCTGCTATTTCCACCTTTTAAATGTACAATTTATGGACTTTCTCACACACAAAAGAACTAGAATATATATTCTAGGATATTGGTTGAAGCATTGATTATAAAGGGGTGGGGGAAGGAAACCAGCTAAATGTTCATAATAGAAAGCTAGATTCAATAAATTGATTTCTATCCAATGGAATACTGTACAGCTATTAAAAAGAATGAGAGTTCTTTATTTGAACATATATGGAAATGACCCTGAAATATTTATAAAGCAAAGGACAGAACTATATATATATATATAGATATGTATTTTATATATCAATATATATTTATATATAATATATAAATATTATATAATAGATAATAATATATAATATGACATTATATATATACACATATGTGTGTGTGGTGTGTATATATATATATCTCATGTGCCTCTGTGTGTATAGAAAAAGGCAAAATACGAATGTATACATATAGTCTAAAGGATATGGGAGACACTAGTATACCACTTGCCTCTGGGGAGAACTGAGTCACCGGGGCCAGAGCGGGAGTGAGATATACTTTTCACTGTGTATCCTTCTGTCTCTTTGACTTTTGTATCATGTGTTTGTTTTATCTGTTCAAAATAATATTTTTAAATAAATACATCATGCCAAGTTCTAATGCCATACACTTGTACTGCCATAATGGCAAATGGATATTAACTCCAGTTAAACTCAGGAATGCTTCATAAAATAAGTCATAAAGTCATCTTATCATCTCCTACCCAAATTCCAGTTCATTTGTTGTTGTGAATCTCAGAAGGCACGAGCCCTTCTAGAAATAGTGTTCCAGATGGCATTTGGGTTTCTCGGTTCTGCCCAAGTCCAAGCTTAACTCCCTGCTTGGCAACATGAGTCACCATCTCCAACCCTGGGGGGAAACCACTCCTAACTTCTACTCTGGGGGCCGGAGTTCACTTCTGCTGCACCCCTTACCAGCAGGACTGTCTCTCTCCCCCAGCCAGAAGGCAAGGGGACTGGGGCGTGAGCTCCTGGCATGAAGAGTGTCCTGGGTTTAGATAATCGGCTGGCCGGGAGCTGTGAGTATATGTGTGTGTCGTTTATCAACCACCGTAGTTCAAATCTTAGTGCCGTGTAACACATGGCACATTATATCATTTTGGGTATGTTACTCAATCTTTCTGAGACTCAATTCCCATGTCTATTTATTAAGAATAGATAATGCTAATGTCTGCCTCACAGAGATACATGATATATCCATGTAAGGTTATTTAAAACAGTGCTGTGCACCCAGTAAGTGCTCAGTGATTTCTTATTCATTTTTTGTCTTTGTTTTTTGCTGTTTTGCTTCCCACTCTTTTTTAATGTAAAGAGATGAAATATTACAGAGTCTAAAACTTCCCTTTATACCCCTTCATCATGCTGTTCGCTCCCTCTCTTCCTGGAGGGAACTGCTATTTTGCAGTTTGTGTGTCTTCCACAAATGTTGGCCGCACTTTCCGTGGGGTTGTGTTTGCAGGAAGACAACCCGTTCATGGGTGTTCTTCCCCTGCCCACTCTTTCTCCCCGATCAGGTGGTAAGCTATGCCCCATTCACGCTCTTCCCCTCACTGGTCCCCAGTGCCCTGCTGGAGCAGGCCTATGCCGTGCAGATGGACTTCAACGCGCTGGTGGATGCCGTCAGCCAGAATGCTGACTTTCTGGAACAGACACTCTCCAGGTACTGGGTTCTGGAGCCTTAAGGGCTGGGAACTGCTGGAACCAGGGGACCAGAAGACTGGGGAGCCATGAGGTGTTGCTCTGGCAGCCGACTTGGCTGGGTGGGGGACAGGCACTCCCCAGAAGAACAAAAAATAGTAGACTAGATGTCGGGAGGTCTGGCTTCTAATCCTGGCTCTAATCCTCACTTGCGTGGCCTCAAGAAAGTCCCTTTCTTTCTCTGGGCCTCGGTTTCTTCATCTGTGAAGTGGGGAGATGGCCCACATCTAAGAGCTGACATTCCGTGATTCTCTGATCCAGAGTTCTGTTTGGAATTAGGGAAGGTCAGCGTAGTTTTAGAGAAAACAAAGGACAGAGAAGATTATTAGGCATGAAGTCAGATTTCCTGCTTCTTTCTTGCTCCCTCAGTCCCCTTATCTCTGGAAGAGATGGGGTATAGACTGGACCACACCCAGGGCACTGAGGCTGTAGAACCCCTGAATGGCTCATCCCACCCACCCCTCTCTGTCTCTTCTCCCTTGATCCTTTTTTTCTCTTCAGACCCTGAGGCAAGGGAAATTACTTTAGAATTAAATTCTTTATTTTAGAATTAAATATATATATGTATGTGTATATATGTATGTGTATATATGTAGAAAGAGAGACTAGACATCCATACTTGCATGTCTGATTAATTTTCCAAAAGAAAACAATTTATTTCATTACAGACAAATGTTTTTTAAATATTTTATTTTAAACTAATCTCTATATCCAATGTGGGGCTCAAATTCACAGCTCTAACACCAAGAGCTGTATGCTCCACCGACTGAGCCAGCCAAGTGCCCCAGACACAAAATCTTTTAAAAATGTGCACATTGTGGGGGCACCTTGGTGGCTCAGTCATTTGAGCGTCCAACTCTTGATTTTGGTTCAGGTCATGATCTCGGGATTGTGAGATCAAACCCCAGGTTGGGCTCCACACTGAGCATGGAGTCTGCTTAATTAAGATTCTTTCTCGGGCGCCTGGGTGGCTCAGTGGGTTAGGCCGCTGCCTTCGGCTCAGGTCATGATCTCAGAGTCCTGGGATCGAGTCCCGCATCGGGCTCTCTGCTCAGCGGGGAGCCTGCTTCCCTCTCTCTCTCTCTCTGTCTGCCTCTCCATCTACTTGTGATTTCTCTGTCAAATAAATAAATAAAATCTTAAAAAAAAAAAAAAAAAAGATTCTTTCTCTCCTCCCTCTGAAGCTCACACCCTGCTTGTGCTCGCTTGCTCTCCTTAAAAGAAAGAAAAAAGTGCCCATTGGTGTGAGGTTGAACATGAGAAGGGATCTTAATGGTAAGAGGTTTGAAAACCAATGACTTGGAGCTAAAAACCCAATGAGTTAAGAAAAACAAGCAAACCATGAGTTACCAATGTACAAACCCTACCACCACCTTCCCCCCAGATCTTTATCGGGGTGAGCCTGGCTTTTGTACCTGTGATTCTGGACTGTGAGGTTTACGAGCAGCCTGATTTATGACCTGTGCCCTAAAGACTCAATGATAATGGAGACCTCTGCTGTCCTTCTCTGCAACCCTGCATTCCCTTTTTCCCTGTCTCTGAAACACACACAAATCCTAGCTTGTAAGGTATAGAGCCCCAGGATTACACATGCTAAAATTGCAGCATAGGGTCTGGGCTTGAAGGGGAACATCTCTTCAGAAAAGAGATAATGTATCTTAACTTTTCTGGAGGCTGAAGCCCAGCTGGGAGCTGTCCTCACCAAGGGTTGGAAAGAACCCTTGGGAGAGAACTGGTTGGGGAACAGAGGAACTGCAGGGCAGGCCTGAGCTATATGGGCTCAGTGGGGTCCCTGTAACAAGGTAAGCCCATGAGTCAGGCTTGACCATGCAGAGACTGCCCTGAGTCTTGACAGACAAGTGTGGTGTTGGTTACTGGTGGGTGTCTCTTCCTGAGGTTCCAGAAAAAACCATACTAGATGGGCTCCTACATTGTGTCACATGTCCCAGCAGCACACTGAGCCATGATGATTAGCTGACACAGACAGACGCAGGCAGAGCTAGCTCTACCCTCATGTTTATAGTCAAATAGGAGGAATTTCCAGAAATCAAATGGAAAATTACAACCTAATCTGTGCTATAAAGGAGAGATCCACAGTGCTCTGAGAGCACACAGCAGGGAAATCTGATCAGACATGGAAGGCTACCCTGAGGAAGTCACATTATATGGGGACACGCTGAAGGAAAAAATATAGGATATTTAGCATGTATCAGAAGAACCTCTGGGGCACAGGGCATAACCGCTGTCTTTTAATCTCTGAGAGTTGCTGTGTAAGAGGTGGAGAAGACTTGTCCTTGACAAGGTCCCAGAATGCAGGAGAAGCTATGAGGAGACTTAATGTTAGGTCAACCAGAAGGCTAACCAACTATCTGCCCTATTCAAAGATGGAATGGTTTTATCACCTTCCATTTTTAGTTTCTTTTGGGGCCAGACACTAGGCTCAGTTCTGTACCTTTCACAGCTCTTTTGCCCTTCACCACAACTCTAATTCTTTTCCTATTAATCTTTCACTTTCATCTTTCACAGATGGGCAAACTGAGACCCAGAAATTTGCCCAGTAGTGAGTGGTGGAGCTGGAATTTGAACCCAGCTCATCTGGCTCTCCAACTGGATTCTAAACCACCGTTCTCTACCGGGTTGATGTGGGTGTACAAGTTTGGGTCAGTAGACCCAGAAATTCACGAAGCAATAGACAAGAGTGGAACTACTTGACCTTTATGGTCCCATATAGCCTAGAAAATGCTCTATTTCCTTCTCCAGCACCATCAAGAGGGACAATTTCACTGCTCATCTCTTCGACATCCACAAGCAAGTCCTGAAAGAGGGCATTGCTCAGGTAACCAGTCCCCATCCCACCCCAATGCAGGATGTGTGCCTCCCTTTTTTGACCAGAAGAATTTGGCCTGAGCTCAGGGGAATCTGCCTGTCATTGGTCCCCACTGAGTTTGTACATCAGTGACCAATCTTGGGGTGACCATAAGAATGATTCCACTGGGTTTTGGAACATTAGCCAGCAACTCTGATCTCTATGTAGAATTCACATTTCCTGTCTGTTCCAGGGCTAGGCCCTCAGTCAGGCCCTGCGCAAATGTACTCAGTCTTCAGTTTTCCCCCACAGACTGTGTTCCTGGGCCTGAATCGTTCAGACTACATGTTCCAGCGCAATGCAGATGGCTCCGCAGCCCTGAAACAGATTGAAATCAACACCATCTCTGCCAGCTTTGGAGGCCTGGCCTCCCGCACCCCAGCTGTGCACCGGTGGGTCCCTTGGGCAATACTGGGCACACTGGTGGGGTGAAAGCCTAATAGGCCTACAATTACAGGCGGGGGCAGGGGTCTCCAATTCTGACTGTGCCCTCTTGGGACCTGGGCCCTGTGTTTCCCCTCACAGCAGTTTCCACTTGTAATTAGGTCTTAGTATTGCAAGGAGAGAAGGGACCTCGTGATACATCTAGTCCTGCCCCTTCATTGTACAAGGTAGTATTCCAGGCTGAGGAAATAGTATCCGAGGGGAGAAGGAACTTTGAAGGCCTGAAAAGAGTTCAGGATCTGTGGCAGAGAGGGATCAGTGACTTCCCGTTGGAAGGCGGGACCTAGCAGCAGCCACTTCTGGCCAGCAGTGATTCTCCATGTTGCCGTGATTCCAGATGGTCTGCAGCCAGATTCCAGATAGCAAGCACCTGGGGCTCAGGGAAAGGAGTCCCAGCCCAATGAGAGGCTGGTATAGAGTAGGAACACAGGGTCTCAGGGCTGTGGGCACGTGCACAGGGCCAGAGTGTGAGTGTCCCGGTATATTCCAGCCTGAGCACGGTGATAAGATGCATTCTTAGTGTTCAGCTAATTCTCAAAAGTGGTGTTCCTATCAGTGTCTGTGAGTCACAGGCAGAATGGTCTTCCAGATCCATCCAATTACTGAACAAACATCTCTCTTCCAACAGACATGTTCTCAATGTCCTGAGTAAGACCAAAGAAGCTGCCAAGATCCTCTACAATGATCCCAGCGAGGGACTGGCCCTGGGGATCGCCAAAGCCTGGGAGCTCTACGGCTCAGCCAAGTAAGGGGGACAAAAAGTGGCCGCAGAGTCCTGCTTTAGATGCAGTATTCATGGCTGTAGCAACTGCTTCTTTGCCCACCATCATTAGGAAAGAAGGGATTTTTTTTCAGGAAATAGAAGCTTACACTTTTAAGTGCCAAGATTGTTTTTTTTTTTTTTTTAGATTTTATTTATTTATTTGACAGAGAGAAATCACAAGTAGGCAGAGAGGCAGGCAGAGAGAGAGAGAGGAGGAAGCAGGCTCCCTGCTGAGCAGAGAGCCCGATTCGGGACTCGATCCCAGGACCCTGAGATCATGACCTGAGCCGAAGGCAGCAGCTTAATCACTGAGCCACCCAGGCGCCCGTGCCAAGATTGTTTTAATGGGGCTTGGGGGCTTTCTTCTTAAATAAGAGATGCAGACTGTAATTGAATCTTCTCTTGTTGGCTAGAGGTCCTCATTATTCTTCAGTGACTGCAGTATCTGTCAATTACTGCACCTTGATGTAACAGAAGGCAGAGAAGCTACCTAGACTTAGAGAGGTATGGGAGGCCATTTCCTGCACTAATGGTCCCAACTGTTAGGTTTTATGCTCCTGTTCCTTTTCTTCAAAGATTTTCTATTTCTCTACTCTCAGCTCTTACTTCATACCGCGGTCAGTGTGCTTCCTGTCCCCAGACCTCCTTTCTGATTTGCTGAGGTTTGGGAAAGCAGGTGGTCTGGGTTGTTATGTAGTGTCTAATGAGCGTGAGAGCCTCTTTGATGAGTAAATGCATAAGGTTCAATTTAGGGATTCTGTTGTGTCTGTTTTAGCTGCTTAGAGGCATTTTTTGCTTCCTTCCTATTTCTCAACCGTGTTCCAGATGTATAAGGATGCCAGGTAAGTGACTTCTGGATAAATGAGGGGCCACTGTACCAACAGTTGTTGCAATGTTTACATAGCTTTAATAGTTAACCCTTAATGAGCACTTCCTAGTGCCACACTTTGTGCTAAGTACTTTACACAGATGATCTCATTAGATTCCCCCATCGAACACTTGGAGATAGAGACCACTCATCTCCCATTTTATAGCTGAGGAAACGGGTTCAGAGAAGTGAATTGTTCAAGGTCAAATGGCGGGTTGGTGGTAGAGCCCAGAGTCTACTGCCTCTAGAATCTTCATTCTTAATCACTTTATTGCCTCTGAGAGAGCCTCTCTGGGCCTGCTAAGCCTCACTAAGACTCAAGACACGTTGGACTCTGAGTATTTAGAAGGCATCAGATGAATACTTTATCAAGTAGAGTTCTTAGCTAAGTTGTATTTTAAGAGATGGAAGCCAGGAAGGAGTCAGCCGGGGAACTGCTGATGGACAGATGCTGCAGAGGGTTTCTCCAACTAGGCTGTGAATGACATGCAAAGACTCATGTGCCCAGAGCTGGGCTCTGGTGCGTAGGAGCTGTGGGCGCCTGAGCCGGGACTGGCTTCTCTCATTTTTTTTTTTTTAAAGATTTTATTTATTTATTTGACAGAGAGAAATCACAAGTAGTCGGAGAGGCAGGCAGAGAGAGAGAGAGGGAAGCAGGCTCTCTGCTGAGCAGAGAGCCTGATGCGGGACTCGATCCCAGGACCCTGAGATCATGACCCGAGCCGAAGGCAGTGGCTTAACCCACTGAGCCACCCAGGCGCCCTGGCTTCTCTCATTTTGAAAATCAGATAGGCACTCCTGCTCACCCAGCATGTGACCTTCACTAAGTCCATTCTTTCCTCCGAGCAGCAGTTTCCTCATTTGTAAAATGGGGATGATAATAACAATACCTAAAAGGGTAGAAGTGACCATTAAATGAAAGCATGGCTTTGAAAAAATGCTATGAAAAAACTTGGTAAGAAATAGAACAGTCTCTTCAATAAATGGTGTGGGGAAAATTGGACAGCAACATGCAGAAGAATGAAACTGGACCACTTTCTTACACCATTCACAAAAATAAATTCAAAATGGTTGAAGGACCTCACTGTGAGACAGGAAACCATCAAAATCCTTGAGGAGGACACAGACAGCAACCTCTTTAACCTCAGCTGTAACAACTTCTTAGTAGTCATGTTGCCCGAGGCAAGGGAAACAAAAGCAAAAATGAACTATTGGGACTTCATCAAGATAAAAAGCTTTTGCACAGCAGAGGAAACCATCAAATAAACTAAAAGGCGCAACCTTTGGAATGGGAGAAGATACTTGCAAATAACATATCTGATAAAGGGTTAGTATCCAAACTATATAAAGAACTTACATAACTCAACACCCAGAAAACAAATAATCCAGTTAAAATGGGCAGAAGATGTGAATAGACATTTTTGCAAAGAAGGTATTCAGATGGCCAACAGACATATGAAAAGATGTTCAGCATCAGTCATCATCATAGAAATACAAATCAAACTATAATGAGATATCACTTCATACCTGTCAGAATGTCTAAAATTAACACAGGAAACAACAGATATTGGCAAGGATGCAGAGAAAGGGGAACCCTCTTGCACTATTTGTGGGAATGCAAACTGGTGCAGCCGCTCTGGAAAAGAATATGGAGGTTCCTCCAAAAGTCAAAAATAGAACTATTGTATGACCCAGCAATTGCACTACTAGGTATTTACCCACATAACAGAAAAATACTGATTCAAAGAGATAAATGCACCCCAATGTTTATAGCAGCATTATCAGTAATAGCCAAATTCTGGAAAGTGCCCAAATGTTCGTCAACTCATGAGTTAATAAAGAATGAAATCTTGCCATTTGCAATAACATGGATGAAGCTGGCATGTGTTATGCTAAGAGAAATAAGTCAAAGACAGTACCATATGATTTTACTCATATATGTCATTTAAGAAAAAAAACAGATAAACACAGTCGGGGAAAGAAAAAGAGGCAAACCAGAAAACAGACTCTTACTGTTTTGTTTTGTTTTTTAAGATTTTTATTTATTTGAGGGGCGGGGAGAACAAGAGCAGGGAGAGGGAGAAGCAGACTCCCTGCTGAGCAGGGAGACCCATGCAGGGCTAGATCCCAGGATGCTGCGATCATGACCTGAGCCAAAAGCAGATGCTTAACTGAATGAGCCACCAGTCAGTGGCTTTTAACTATAGAGAACAAACTGAGGGTTACTGGAGGGGAGGTGGGCAGGGGATGGGTTAAATGAGTGATGGGTATTAAGGAGGGCACTTGTGGTAAGCACTGGGTGTTGTATCACTATATTCTACCCCTGAAACTAATGTTACACCAAATGTTAACTAGCTGGAATTTTTTTAAAAAGAGATTTTTTTTATTTATTTGACTGAGAGAGAGATCACAAGTAGGCAGAGAGGCAGGCAGAGAGAGAGGGGGGAAGCAGACTCCCTGCTGAGCAGAGAGCCCGATGTGGGGCTCGATCCCAGGACCCTGGGATCATGACCTGAGCCGAAGGCAGGGGCTTAACTCACTGAGCCACCCAGTGCCCCAACTAGCTGGAATTTAAATAAAAGCTTGAAAGACACAAAAACAAAAACAAACCTTGGTAAGGATCATTTTGTGGTACTTCCGGTAGTAGTAGTTGTAGTAGTAGTAGTAATAGTAGCAGCAGCTACCTTCTAAGAGTACTAGTTTCATTTTACAGAAGAGCATACTGAAGACTCAAGAGAAGTGGAATAGCTTGCCCAAAGTCACACAGCTAGTAAGTGTAGAATTTATGTCTGTCTGCCTCTAAAGCCTGCTTTCTACTGCATTGTTCTGCCTCCCAAGAGGAATGGTCCCATAGTATGGATTGAAAAACTAAGGCTCAAGCATTTATAGAGCGGGTGAATTTTCATCAGTTATACCATAATTTTTGAGAATTTTTTTGAATAAGCCTGGATATGATGTATGATTCCTATTTAGGTAATAATTATTCAAACTCTTTCAAAATATTAGTGCCTGTGGTTAGAATGAGTGAGGATAAGAAAGGACTCTTGGTATAAATTGTTGGGAGCTATGATCAGGAGTCCTCACTGCCAGCCAGCACACTACTGCCACTTTACCTTCCTTAACTAACAACTTTCCTAGCCCTGTTCCCAAAAGACTGTTCAGAACTGAAGGCAGGAGGAGGTAGAATATGTTTTCTGAGTCTCTGGCTATGATTATTTGCCAGAGGGCAGGCTGACTTAATCTGGGAATGCAGTTCCACTTTAACCTACAGCCTACCGCCTCCCTCCTCCGCCTCTTCTTGGAGGTGGGCCAGCCTGGGCTAGGTGCCACCTTCCCACCCATGAGCAGAGCAAATCAGGCTACAATATGAAAAGCAAGGCCATTGGCCCTTGGGACTCTCTCAACAGAGGATGGCTTATGAGAGCACCATTTCTAGCTTGTCTCTCCGATACCCAACTCAAAGCTAAGACTCCGCTCAATGTCATGTCTGACTTTAAGAGATTTCAGACAAGCCAGGAGGGGAGGCATACTAGGACCTGTATTTCAGCTAAGTGGAAAGGAGTCACACAGAATATAGTCCAGGAAGCTCAGTAGAGTAGAGAAAAGCAGAAACACAGACCACAGGCCAAGTACAGGAGGAAGGAATCCATTGCTTAGATTGCTGGGCCAAAATCTAGCCAACCAAGTTTTCCAGCAAATATCTATAGGCACACAGCAAAATGGAGTTTGGTACTCCATTACTGCTGAGAATTGTCCCTCAAGATCATCTGGTCAGAGACTGGACCTTTGATAACTAAAAATAGCCTGACTGATAGCCAAATAGTTCTCTGGCATTAGCTTCTCCCAGAGGCCTTGAGCTCCTGCTTCTTTAAGAAGTATGAGGATAAACTCATACTTCTGGAGTGGAGAGGGGTGGGGGGGAGGGGTAGCTGGGTGATGGACATTGGGGAGGGTATGTGCTATGGTGAGTACTGTGTATTGTGTAAGACTGATGAATCACAGACCTGTCCCCCCTGAAACATATAATACATTATATGTTAATGTAAAAAAAAAAAAAAAAAAGAAGAAGAAGAAGTATGTGGATAGCAGAAAGGAAGAGGTCAGGGAAGCCTCAGTGATCCCATTAATGCCATGGAACAAAATGTGTCCCCATGTACATCACAGAAATGGGTTCTATGGGATTCCACTGAGCTAGTCTAATATATCATACAAGGGAGTTGGGGGAAATTGGAGGGGGAGACGAACCATGAGAGACTATGGACTCTGAAAAACAATCTGAGGGTTTTGGAGGGGCGGGGAGTGGGAGGTTGGGTGAGCCTGGTGGTGGGTATTATGGAGGGCATGTATTGTGTGGAACACTGGGTGTGATTCATAAATAATGAATTCTGGTACACTAAAAAGAAATTTTAAAAATTAATTTAAAAATTGGAACTATTAAATTTTTTTTAAAACATACACTTTTATTATATGCTTTATAATTTAGTAATATGGTCGTTAGCCTCCAACCGCCAGCATTATTCTTCTATAAAATATTCTTCAGTACTTTCACCTATTTATTCTTTCAGAAACATTTTAAAATCATTATTTTTAAGCTCTTAGAAAAAGTCCCCTTGGGTCTTGGGGATGATTTTAAACCTAAATTTTAATCTGCACAGAAAATTAACATCATTGCAATATTTCATCTACCTAATAGAGAAGGAGCAGAGACGTCTCCCATTTCTTCAGGTTTACTAGTTTCAGGAAATAATGTGTTAACAGCCTCAGATATCACCTGAGACCCTTCTGATTTGAGAGAATATCTGCTCTTTCAGCAAAGCTGTGTTCTCATTCTCACTCCTGAAAGACGGTCGGATGGAGGGAGGTTAAGCTTCATAGCCACTTCTGCCAACTGTGTTTACTCTTTCCCCAGGGCTCTGGTGCTACTGATTGCTCAAGAAAAGGAAAGGAACATATTTGACCAGCGTGCTATAGAGAATGAGCTACTAGCCAGGTAAGTAAAGGAGGGGAGACCTCCAGATATGGCCCCAGGATCATGAAGATCCATTCGGAACAGAGCAGCCATTCCTTCTGACCTTTGTCCATCTTTTCCAGGAATATCCATGTAATCCGTCGAAGGTTTGAAGATGTCTCTGAAAAGGGGTCTCTGGACCAAAACCGACGGCTGTTTATGTAAGTGTTCAGGGAGCATTCCCCAAGGATCTGATAGAGGCTGCTTTGGGAAACTCATCCTGTCAACCATTTCCTCCAGTAATCCTTTCTTCTGGGAGATAGGATGGCTTAACTTTCCTCCTCTGAATTTCAGGGGTAAAATACCCCATCACCTCAGGGAAGTTTGGAGAAGGCTGGTCATGTTCTGCTTCTAAAGGGTCGTTTGAGAGGTAACGACTTTCTTTTTTTTTTTTTTTTTAAAGATTTTATTTATTTATTTGACAGAGAGAGAGATCACAAGTAGGCAGAGAGGCAGGCAGAGAGAGAGGAGTAAGCAGACTCCCCACCAAAGAGAGAGCCTGATGCGGGGCTTGATCCCAGGACCCTGGGATCATGACCTGAGCTGAAGGCAGAGGCTTTAACCCTCTGAGCCACCCAGGCGCCCCAGGTAACGACTTTCTTGGTAAGGGCCTTCTTAAAATAACCTTGGTTCAAGTGCCTGGGTGGGTCAGTTGGTTAAGCATCTGTCTTCAGCTCAGGTCATGAACCCAGGGTCCTAGTATTGAGCCCCTCATCAGGCTCCCTGCCCAGGGGGGAGCCTACTTCTCCCTCCCCCTACCTTGCTTGTGCTCTCTCTTGCTACCTCTCTCTCTCAAATAAATAAAATATTTTTTAAAATTAAATAACCTTGGTTTTCATATGCCCCTGGGTTCCTAAAAGTTTTCTTGCCCCTCTTCATAGTTGGTCAATTCAGGCCAGGGCAGTTGGGCTGGGTAGTCAGGGAGGAAGAGGAATAGTTCTTTCATTCTTCCATTGATCTCAGAGCTGCTCTCTGAGCCAAGGCAAGACCTCAAGGGACCTGGATTTGTGTTCCAAGCCAGGCCCTGTGCTTCTCTCCAGGGGGATTCCATTAAGTGACTTTAGTACCACTTAATTGGGTAGCATTGCTTGCAACACACATATTTAGATGTGGAGCTTTATGTTTTGTTTTGTTGTTGTTGTTTTAATTTGTGATTAAAATTAAGAACCTCCATGAATTTCACAATACCACATACTATTTTCAAAATATGATTTTATAACAAAGTCATTAATTTACTTTCTAGATATATCAGACAATATTAAAGAAATCAAAGGGGGAAGATATTAAAAAAGACAGTCTAGGAAAAAAAAAGACAGTTTATGTCTTAAGATGTCTGCGTTTTTATTCTGTAGTATTTCTAAGACTACAGGAAGACTACTAAGAGGACTACTTTCTAAGACTACTAAAAGGAAGAAGCCTTGGCAGAACAAAAGGGATGCACACTTGATGGTCAGATCGATTTTAAATATTCATGGCATATAGCCTAGTCCGTGCTCTAGCTCCATGACTTGGGCTTTGTTGGTCTTCTGCTGCTCTGCTACACATTTGCTAATGGATTATCCAGATTGGGAGCACTTAACAAAGCCTGGATTGATAAGGGAACTGTGCAAATTTGCAGTGCTGGGGTACACTTATCTTTCAAAATATCTAAACATATTTTCCCCACTTCTCTACATTAGGATGATAAACTTTGGTCATGAAACATACTTTAGGGGCTGCCAGCAGGTGTTCTTCTAAAAGAATAGTTCAAGTTTAAAAGTCCCTCCCTCAAAGGGGAATCCTGGGGGGCCAGCAATGACCACATGAAAATCGTGGGCATTGTTCTCATGGGGTTCTGCTTTAATGCCAGGAACTGGTTCTGCCAGCAAACATTGGGTTTCCTGGATAATCCTCGGGGAAGCCTGGCCATCTTGTCAGATACCGAGTTTGGCCTCTGGTCTCCACTCAAGGCAGTTTGTGTCTTGACTAGACTTAAAACTTTGCATCTCCATACCCTCACATCCACCATTTCAAAGAATCTCAACCTAGTTTCAGCTATTTTAAGTAGTATAAGTGTGTTTCGCTAGGCATGGCGATATGATTCCGATACTCAGTAATTTTTGGCCCTTTTTAAAAATTTATTTATCTGGTTTGATTCTAGTTGCCTTCTTATTTCCCTCTGGCCTTCCTAGATTGACTCTAGATCTGGAATATTCTAAAGCATTCCTTACTGCATATCTTCATGTTTTTACTGGAAGAAGTGGTGGTGTGGGTAGCTATTTTCATTGCTTCCAATGAACCCCGGTCTAGGCAAGCTATGCAGACTGACTTTGAAAGAAACCAAACTCATTTTGATCCATCTTAAAATACACTGAACCGCTGAACGTATCAGTTATAATTTAACACAGCAGCTTTCTCCATCCTGTGTTCTAGGGACGGCCAGGAAGTGGCTGTGGTTTACTTCCGGGATGGCTACATGCCGAGTCAGTACAGTCCACAGGTTGGTATTTTGTTAGACCATTCTCTGCCTCCTAGGACCCACCACGTTCCTCAGAGACCAAGCTCAGGCATCACAACAACCTGGGTTTTTCCCTGAGCCCTGGCCTCAGTGATCCTCAGGGAAATTACTGGTGGAACCTCCTATTCTCCCATAAGTTTTTTGCTACCTCTCATTCTCTATAAACACACTGTCTTCTAGAATCTGAATCCTCAGGAATCCGTGTTGCTTCAGCCTTTCATACTGTTTCTAGGGATATGCTGGCAAAAGTCATGTTTCTCAGGGGGAGAGCCCCAATTTGTAGCATTTAGTGATTTCTGTGGTATACTCCCATTGTGGCCAATTTCAAGCTAACCAACTTAACATTTCTGGGCAGAGTTAGAAGGAGTTGGGTACAATCAGCTCTGGCTAGCTAATGCAAACCAGTTCCACTGTACCACTGAACATTTCCTTCCTGCCAACTCTTACTTCTCTTTTATTTGTGTCAGAAACTTTTTCTGCCCACTCATGTTAATGACAATAATGATATCACCTTATCTTACTATCATACCATGTGGCTTCAAAATTACGTCCCACATCCATTATTTCCTTTAATCCTTACAACCACTGTGTGAGGTGTATAATTATCCCCATCATACAGAAACTAGGGTTTGGAGAGATGCAGAGGCTTATCTAATATCCCACAGATTCTCAGGCTTTCTGATTCTCAGTCCAGAGGCATTTCCAGTATATCATTATTCTTCTCCTGCCCCAAATCCACAGCATGGAGAAGCTAAGAAGCTCTGCTTTCACTTAGGAGAAATAAGTTAGAAAATACCATGAGCAGCATGATAGGGATCATGAGACTTTGGCTCTGCCTCTGTATGACCACAGGCAGGTTCTAGACGCTTTCTGGGCTCAATTTCTCTAAGTTGAGGAACTCAAAAAATTGAGGGAGCTCCTTCCAGATGTCTAATTCTTTGAATATATGATTCTCCCTAAGACCTGGTTGTATAGGAAGCAGCTCCGAAGAGGTGGAAGCTCTGTAGAAGGTCATTTCCTTTAGAAAGTGGTTAGGAGTGCGGGGAACTTGCCAACTAGAGAAGACAAAAACTGTCCATTACAGTTTAGGAAAATGGATCCAGGCTCCAGGAGAGGGCGTAGGGGAAAGGGCCAAAGAAATCTTTAAAAAGAGAGAAGAGATTGAGCTACCAGGGAAAGAAACTTGAGCATAAGGAGGACATTTTAAAGGAATTGAGAAACTCAGACCAGGTGTAGAATATGAAGATAAAATCTGCAAGGCTTAGTGACTTGCTAGGTGACCTTAGGAAAGCCCCTGCTCATCTATGAATTTTGCTTCCTTGTTCCTAACATAATGGAGTACTTCTTTGGGTTTATCTCTGATGTTCTGGGCACCTGTAACTCTGCCTGGAACATCAAAGGTGGCTGAGATTATTAGTGAAGACCAGGCAAGGGGGTGGAAGTGGACTGATTGTATCAAAGGGAGGATAGTGTGGGTGGGAGTGGGTGTTGTTCCACAGGCCTTAGCCTTCATCCTGCTGTGGGCAGTTTGATGTGGTCGGTCTGGAGTCAGGGACAGGCTATCCCCCCACTGTCAGAATGGGGACTAGAGCTGGGAGGCATGGTCCTCTGCTGTTAAACTGCCTCTTAAGCCCTAAACTCCTAGAAGCCACAGAATTTACCTGCCTCTCACGCCCCAAATTCCACAGCACATACAGCCTATGATTATGCACCTGCAAGGCCTTTGCTCTTATTATTCTGCTAATCTGAGTACGCCTCCCTATTGAGTCTGACCAGTCTACCTGACTACTCAGATTTCACTTCGTTAAACAATAACAAATAATTGTTGAGCAATTACAAAGCTCCAAGCACTGTGTTTTAGACACTGGGGATACAATAGGAAATAAGACAGACAACAAGAGCCGGAGCTCACATTTTGGTCAGGAAGATAGTCATCAGAAAGTAAGCAAAAATAGAAAAAAAAAATTTGTTTTGTAGTTGAGGGAAACTCTTTGAATAAAACAGTAGGGTGAAAAGATAGAGAATTATGGGGGAGCCCACATTAAATAGGGTAGTTTCAGCTGAGACTTAAGGAGGAGAAGGATCCAGCCATCCACTGGAAAAGCCAAAAGGAAAAGAATTCCATGCAGAAGGGAAAGCAACAAATGCAGAGGTGGAAATGGTATTTGTGTGTTTGGCCTGTGTGACTGGACTATGAGAATGGGATGGAGGAATGTCAAGAAACTGACATGGTTGGGGCGCCTGGGTGGCTCAGTGGGTTAAAGCCTCTGCCTTCGGCTCAGGTCATGATCCCAGGGTCCTGGGATCGAGCCCCGCATCGAGCCCCGCATCGGGCTCTCTGCTCAGCAGGGAGCCTGCTTCCTCCTCTCTCTGACTCCCTCTCTGCCTACTTGTAATCTCTGTCTGTCAAATAAATAAATTAATTAAAAAAAAAAAAAAGAAACTGACATGGTTGAAAGAGGGCAGAAGGCAGATCCTGAAGGTTCTTATAGTCTGTGGGGAGGAATTTGGATTTTATTTGGAGTACATTAGAAAGCTAAATTCATACACAAGTGTTCCCCCTCTTTCAAACCTCTTTATCCAATTTTTCTATACCCTTATCCCTTTTGTAACTTCCCTTTTAATAGTCATGCACCATTGTGCTAAACTCTGAGCTCCCAGAAGGCAAGAATCCTACATTTTGGAAGAATCCACATCTGTCTCCCAAAGATGTTGTGGTGACCCTGGGAGATAATGAAAGTGAAAAAAGAAAGCACGATACCTGGCACCTGAGAGATGCTCGACAAAGGTCAGCCAAAGTAAAATAAAATAGAATTTCTTTCGTTTTCTTTCCTCTGCAGAACTGGGAAGCACGCTTGCTGCTGGAGAGGTCACGTGCTGTCAAGTGCCCAGATATTGCCACCCAGCTAGCTGGGACGAAGAAGGTGCAGCAGGAGCTGAGCAGAATGGGTGTACTGGAGATGCTGCTCCCTGGCCAGTCTGAGGCTGTGGCTCGCCTCCGTGCCACCTTTGCTGGCCTTTACTCACTGGACATGGTGTGTGGGTAGCCTCTTTCTCCTACCACAGGCTTCCCAGGTGGCAGGAACCCAGAACCCAATGTGTTGGGGAGGCTGGAGCTGGTAGTGGGCTAGACTTGGGTTAGTGATGCAGTGTGAGAACCCCTAGAGCCCTGGGGAGGGGAACTGGAATCCATCCTGAGCTCATCAGCAAAGGGGAAAGGGGGTAGGAGGTGGAAAGGGGAAGGAGCTGAGCTGGACAGCAAGATTTGGGGAGTGTCTGTATGGGCTTTCCAGGCCTTCTGCTGCGGAGCCATGAACTATTGCCAGAGGAAGCTTGTTCTCATTGTATTTGCTGCTTTAGGGGTCTTGTTGGGGGTCACATCCAGACAGTAGCATCTAGTTGGAAGGGGCTATCACTCATCCCTTTCCTGCTCTTCCTCTCATGCTGCTCTGCATAACCAGAAGGACTGCCTTTGGTCTAGAACTGCTGGTGATTGCTCTGTTGCCTCCTGCCAGGGTGAAGAAGGGGACCAGGCCATTGCTGAAGCCCTTGCTGCCCCTAGCCAGTTCGTGCTAAAGCCCCAGAGAGAGGGTGGAGGTAAGTGCTTTCACCTTTGTGGTGCTGCTCAGTGGAAGGGGACTAGCAGGCTGTTACCAATGCGGATTGGCACTTGCTATGGACAGAGCCCCAGACTCTGGGGGACACAGGAGGAACTGACACAGGCCCTCATCTTGGACAGTGTCCCAGGAGACCCTGTGATCAAGTGCTATTGAGCACAGGGAAACCTGACTAACCATAATTGGAGGGTTTGGACAAATTTGGTCTGAGATGCCTGTGGCTAGATGGTGGGGAAGTGGGATAGGGCAAATCAGGAGGTTGGATGTCTTCCTGCCTGGTTTGAACTCCTTGAGGGCAGGGATCATGGCTGCCTCACACACCCAGAGAAGATGAGTTTTGATCTTGGTCTTAAAGGATAAGGAGGAGTTGACCAGGTCGGGAAGGAAGGAGAGCATTCCGTACAGAAGGAGCAGCCTCAAGTAGAGGCACTGGTCCATGGAAGTGTATGTTTGGGGATTGATGAGTAACTGGTGAGGCTGGGGTATAGCATGAGAAATGGGAGGAGGCAGAGACTTGGGCTAGAAAAGATGTTTTGAGACATCATTATAAAGGATATTGAAAATATATAAGAAATTGGATTTCATCCTGAGGGTGCTGGGAGTCCATTAGAGAGTTTTAAGGAGGGAAGGGACACATGATTGATACAGGATCCATGTTTCAGCCACAGTGGAGCTTGTCCTGGATGAGGGGAGACCTTGGTAACAGAACCACAGAGGAGGCTGGTATAATTGTCCAGAAGAGAAATGCAGAGGCCTGGGCTAGGGCTATGACATTGTGGAGTACAGATCTGAGTACACATCTGAGCTAGTGACATGTAGTGGAGAGGGAGGAATTAAATATGACTCAGGAATGCCTTTCACCTGATTGGCAGTAGGAGGATTCAGGAGGGGGCAGGTTCAGGCAGAAGTAATGAGTTCTATTTGGACATGTTGAGCTTGTTTTGGGAGCCCATGGGATATCCATGTGATGTCTAGAACAGTGAACTTAAGTTAAAGATTTGGGAGTTGACAAGTCATAGAATAATAGATGGAGCCTTAGAAGAGATTGTAAAAAAAAAAAAAAATTATGTACATAGAGGAGAAAACAAGGGTGGCAGATGGATTCCTTGGGAATCCCAATATCCCAATATTTAAGAGGAGCAGGAGTCAGTCAGTTAAGGAAAGCCATAAGCAGGCAGAAGGAGAACTAGGGCAGGATAGTGTGGTGGAAGGTGTGTTTGCTTGTGTAAGGACTCGCCTGTTAAAGTGACATTCCCTCTTTGGGAACCAGGCCTGCTCTGCTTCACTGAGCTGTTGTCAGGAACTAAGTCTGCTGCCTTGACCACAGAAGTGGGGACGCAGAGTGGAGAAGGTAGGCAGAGGATCCAGGGTGACTGCCCGGTGCCATTGCAGGTAACAACCTATATGGAGAGGAGATGGTACAGGTCCTGGAGCGGCTGAAGGACAGCGAGGAGAGGGCCTCCTACATCCTCATGGAAAAGATTGAACCTGAGCCTTTTGGAAATTGCCTGCTGCGGCCTGGCAGCCCTGTCCGAGTGGTCCAGTGCATCTCAGAGCTGGGCATCTTTGGGGTCTATGTCAGGTAAGCCAATCAAGAGGGTCTCCTTGTCAGAGGGTCAGCCAAGCAAACCTGGAGGAAGCAAAGGACAGGGAATAGGAATCCTGGGCTTCAGTCCCAGCTCTGCCAGTCCCTAACCATGTTACCTGTTTCCTTAATTAATAAATGAAGCCAGGCACCCAAGACCATCCCACATCACAGGGCTATCAGATGGAGCCCAGATGAGAAGTGTTTTGTAACTATAAAGGAAATTATGAGTAGTATCAATATGGATGAGAAAGTAGCCTTGGACTAGAAGGAGACCCCAGGGAAGAAGAGAATTTGGGTCCAGTTTCCAGGCTACCAGGGATTCTGGGAAAAGGTAAGTGGGGCCAGCTAGAGGATAATCAGTGCCTTTGAAAGGCTGAGTGGCCCCTGGATTTGGATTTGAGCACTAAAGAATCAGGAAAAGAAGACTGCTTGGGAATTTGTAGGGAATAGTTCCTGGTCCCTTAAATCACTTCCTGCAAAATTTGTCCTTCAAGATCAAGCAAGGTAGGAATGGCAGATCCGACCATGCTCTTGATCATAGCTTTCTCTCTATGTAATCTTTCCCTCTAACCACTTATAGCAGCTCTGCCTGCCACTTCCCTCCAAACCTACCACCACAGCCATCTTAAGAGAGAGGTAGAGAAGGAAACTTACAGCTACAGAACATGAAATGTGAGCCTGGGATCATGCTAAGTGCTTTTCTGTTTTATTTAATCCTTGTGACCATCTTGCAAAGTGAGAGGTTTTAACTCTATTTTAAATTAAGGAAATTGATATTTAGAAGGGCTGAGTGACTTGCTCAAAGGCACAGAGCTAGTAATTTCCCAGTGAGAACGCAAATCCAAATCTGATTCTAAAATCCTAGCACTTCCTTGGGTGTAGTGATTCATTCATACACTGCTCACGTGGGACCAGGAAAGGTTTTGGGTGTGTGGGCTGTCTTGGTAATGGGGTTGTGTGTCTCCTGCTCCCATTTCTACAGACAGGGAAAGACACTTGTGATGAACATGCACGTGGGACATCTGCTTCGAACCAAAGCCATCGAGCATGCAGATGGTGGTGTGGCAGCAGGAGTGGCAGTCCTGGACAACCCGTACCCTGTGTGAGGGCACAGCCAGGCCTGCCCAGACTTGACTTCACTCAAGAGACCTTCTATCCCTGTACTTGTCATTCCTCTCCTAGCCCCTCTGAGGGCCTTCCCTTCCTGCACCTTGGGAAGGCTGGTCTCCTCAGTTCGCAGAAGGGTGAATGCTGAGTACCTTCCCCTGGCTTTCCCATCTGAGGACCAGAAAAGCTGTGTTTCCCTGAGGTGAGATCTAGAGGCTCCTAAATCCTGTGAGGGTACCTGATTTGAGCTAAGGGTCCATAACCCTGCCACCCTCCTCTCAACCCCTCACCAGCCTTTCCAGCAGGTTCCAGTGTTTGATCTAGAATAGGACTGAGAGGTAGGAGGAGGGCAGTGAAGGGGCATAGCCTTTCCCCACTTCTGCCTTAAATAAAACTACATTGCTGATTCTGTGATTCCTTGGTGTATACATTTGGTGGGGTCGGCACACTTAGAGCAGGAGAAATGATCTGGCTATTATCAGAGTCTCCCTAGCCCTAGACCATAGGATAGAACCCTGAAGTTCCAATCTTTAGTCACTCACTAATGCTCCCACAGGATCATAGAAAATAATGCAGCTGTGATGGGACATCACAGGCATGAACTGGCTTCATTTGCTTTCCTGCTTAGTTCAGGAGCTTGCCAAAGCGCCTATGAGTGAAGCCCCCTGCCTGCAGATGCCCAAACCAAAAGTTCTGGAAGGAGGATATTGGGAGTATTCCTGAGGAAAACCACTCCCCTTCCCATCCACCACACAATTCAGAGCAGCTCGTAAGTATACAGTCTGTAAGATACCTAAGAAAACAAGTTACCACCTTTTTAAGGTCATAGACTTTATTCCTACAATCAGAACCTGGGCATGACTGGGGCAAGAAAAGAAGAGTTTCGTCTGAAAGTATCTCTTATGGGCAGGACTGTTCATGGAAGGGTGGGAACAGAGGACAAGGAAGACAAGTTCTTCTGGCCCTAGGAACAAAACACATTTATTCCAGCAAAGAAGCAGGTAGTCTGAAAACCGTCTGGAAACAGCCTGTCTGCACATCCCCTGAAGCAAATGGGTAGACAAACACTGCCATCTGGCACAAAAAGAGAATTCAGATCTAGAACAGAATCAAAGTATTTAAAAAAATAATAATTGTTTTGGGACACAAAGACAGGTGTTTCGAAGGGCAAATGCATACCCAAGATAAGTACTGGTGCTTCCTGAGAGAACTGATATAGGATTACAGAGCTGCCTCCCTGCTTCAGTCTAGACCCTCACTTGCCCTCTGCATACTTAACTTGGGTAAGGGACATGGCCTTCAGGTCCCTGTTCTGGGCTCCAAGGGCTCTTGCAGTCTAGGGGCACAGCAATCTGAGGCTAAGCTGGGCCGCGTCTCATCTATCTAGGACCCACAGGAAGTTGCCTCCACCCAAGGGCAAAGCTGGTCCTCGGTCCCAGATAGCTGGTCAAGGGAGGTGGTGTGGGTCAGCACTGGCCCTCAGCACTCCTGGATGGGGGCAAGGGGAAGGTGGGCCACACTTTGGAAAGCCAAGCAGGGAGAAGCCTGGGTAAAGGGCAGGTCTCGTTTACTGGATGGTCAGGCAGCGGTGGTTGAAGAGCTGGCAGATGACAGTTGGGTCAGCCACAGTAGAGGTGTCCCCCAGGTCGTGGTCATTCTGAGCAATCTTCCGAAGCACCCGCCTCATGATTTTCCCTGGGGACCACAGAATTCTGGTTACCTAGTAATAGCACTGACCCACTCCAGCCCTGCCAAAAAGGCTTCCATCCACACACACTCCACCACCACTAGGCCTTGGCCAATCCCAAACCCAATTCCTTGAGGCCTCTGAACATACCTGAGCGGGTTTTAGGCAAGCCAGGTGCATTCTGGATATAATCCGGAGTGGCAATGGGGCCAATCTTTTCTCTAACTGTAACCAAGAAATCATTAAGCATTTCCTCAGTACCCTTAGCGAGGCTCCCAAAACCAAGGCAGAGATGGCTTTGTTCCCCACCTATTTCATCTTCAAGGCCCTGCCCACAGAGTAATTTTTACAATCACTGCTTGTCTTTCTCTTTTTAACACATTGTCTTTTACTATCCCATTTTATTCTAATTTACCTTCGTGGAACTCAGACTCTAAGAATCAGCCCGCTAGAGTTTAAAATCCCACTTTACTAGCAGTGTGGCCTTGGGCAAATGATTGAACTTCTCTGAGCCTCAATTTCTTCATCTTTAGGATGAGAGTAACAGTAGGATCTATTTCACAGCGCTGATGATAGGGATTCAATGGATTAGCGCACTTAAAGTACTTAGCCCAGTGGTAGCACAGAGAATTCTATAAATGTCAGCCATTAGTATCCTAGTGGAGACTGAGTGGGAAGAGGACAATCAGTTCCTAAGGCCCTCTGGGATCCGTTCGTAGTTTGCGGCTTGCTCTAGCCTCTCCCCAACACCTTGCTGTGGTAACTGGGTCGTCAGGTCAGACCCTACAGTTCCTACTTAGGGATGCTCCTCACTCTGCTTCTTGAGCTCCTCGGTGAGGGTGGGGCTGAAGGTGTAGCCATCGCACAGGGTGACAAAGCAGTAGAGGCATTCGCCCTTCACAGGATGAGGGTGGCCGACCACAGCTGCCTCTGCAATAGCCTCATGTTCCACAAGTGCTGATTCCACCTCTGCTGTGCTCAGCAGATGTCCTTGTCAAGGGAAAGCAAGTGCCATGAGAGAGATCCCAGCCTCTACCACAGCCCCTGTTCCATTCTATGCCTCCAGGGCAGTCTTGGTCTGGTCAAATGGGGGAAGCCCCTTCATTCATTCCTCACATGACCTGCTTCAGTAGTCCCACCAACCCAGTTCCCCTCCTCTAGGCACATTCCAGTGTTTATCACTCCTCCTCCAAATCCTGTATCCAGAACGGAATGCTTCACTCCAAGCATGGTTTGTCTAGAGGACATCCTGGCTGGCTCAGAATGCTTTGGCTGGGACTTGCTGGGAGAGTAGTTTTAACTAGAAGGAAAAATGGCTCCTGGCCCTCACCAGATACATTCAGCATGTCATCAATCCTGCCAGTAATCCAGTAATAGCCATCCTGGTCCCGCCGGCAGCCTGGAAAGAGAAGAAGTGCACAATGTAATAAATATCCCACAGTAGGATACACGACCCACATCACCAAACTGCTATACTAATAGCCCCCAACAAGTCTTCCTGCTTCTGAACTTGCCAATGTGGTACAGGTTCCAAGAGATCAACACAGATTTCCACTTTCTGATATTCAGACTCTTGTGTAGTCTTCTTTCTCATTGCACTAGGGTAAGTCTGTGTAATCAATAGACTTTGGCAGAAGTGATGGTATGTCATTTCTTAAATTAGATTCTAGAAGACATGGTGGCATTCTCTTGGATGATCTGCTCTGGGGGGAAGTCCGCTGCCATGTCACGAGTGGAGAGGCCCATGTGGTGAAGAACTGAGGGTTCCTGCCAACAGCCACATGAGTGAGCTTGGAAGTGTATCCTCCAGGCTCAGTCAAACCTTCAAATGACTGTAGCCTCAACCAACAGTTTCACTGCAATCCATGAAAGACTCTGCATGAGAACAACTGGCAAAGCCACTCACAAATTCCTGATCCTCAGAAACTGTATGAGATAATATTTGTTGTTTTAAGCTGCCAAGTTTTGGGGTGATTTTTTTCCATGGCAATAGATAATTAATACACCCACCTAAAGTCTGTTCTCCATAAATCAAAGTTATTTTCTAAACAAGAAATCAGTTATCACTTCTCTGCTTACAAGCCCTAAAGATCTCCCCCACTGGACACAGAATAAAATCCAAAGTCCTCCCTGTGGCCCAGAAGGCCCCACATTATCTACCTCTCCAACTTCATGTAACATTCTTCCCTTTGCTCACTACACGTCAGCCACACAGGCTTTCAGTCTGTTCCTCAGACATTTCAAGTTCGTGTCTCTGCACAGAATACTCACTCACAGATCTTCCCATGCCTGGCCTCCTCCTCACCCTGGAGGTCTCTGGTCAAATATCACTGAAGTGAAGACGCCTTCTCTCACAATCCCATGTATGGTGGCCATTCCTTCAGACATTCTTTATCCTGTTACCTATTTGTTTTTCTTCATAGCACTTGTCAGCAAGATAAGCTTATTAACTTGTTTGCTGAATTTACTGTCTGTCTCCCCTTACTAGATATAAGCCCCATGGGAACAGAGACCTTGCCTACCTTATTCATGGTAATATCCCCCGAAATTAGATCAGTGCCTAGACATAGTACATGCTCAGTAAAAAGCTATGCATGAATGGACTGGTGGACAGGGATGCCTGGGTGGCTCAGTGGGTTAGAGTCTCTGCCTTTGGCTCGGGTCATGGTACCAGGGTCCTGGGATCAAGCCCCACATCAGGCTCTCTGATTGGCAGGGAGCCTGCTTCCCTTCCTCTCTCTCTGCCTGCCTCTCTGCCTACTTGTGATCTCTGTCAAATAAATAAATAAAATCTTAAACAACAACAAAAACGAATGAATGGATTGGTAGACAGAGTCATGGGCAAACATAGGCTCCACACATGAGGATGCATATGACATAGTAATACACGTTGCTACATGCCCCATTTCTTTTAGCACAGGAATGGTGGAAAGAAGAACCTCTTTCCTCATATATCACATCAGGTTGCACCATGGTGAGACCCTCTATGCAACACTCATTCCTGCTCTTACAGTCTTCTCTATAGCACTACCTGGATATTAGACACTGACACACAGAATATGTTCCTCTGTTTTTCTTCCCACCAACCAATTCTTCCTGAAAATGGAAGGGTAAGGTACATGTCAAGGTGGGAGATATGTGAAGGGGATGGCCAAGACTCACCATCTCCTGTTACGTAGTAACCAGGAAACTTCTTGAAGTAGGTGGCCTCAAAGCGTTCATGATTCCCATAGACTGTGCGCATGATTCCTGGCCAGGGCTGCTTGAACACCTAAGGAGTGGGAATGGCACAGTAGTACATCAGCTATACTGTCTCACTTTAAGCCTGGAGACACTGTCACACTCACAGACTGGACAATCACAGTTTTGCCCAACCTGATTAGAAATGGCCTGAATGTCCTTCCTGAGAAGTAGGACAAAGCACAGGCTTTGAAGATAAACAATCCAGACTGAGAATCCTCGCTCTGCTACTAACTGTGTGACCTTGGGTTAGTAACTTTACCTCTCTAAGCTTCAGATCTTCTGTAAATCACAGAAAATAATCTCAACCTCCCAAAGCTATTGTGAGGATTGGATTAATGGTATGTGGAAATTGCCTAGTACAATGTTCTGTTAGTGATAAGCATTTAGTAAATTTGAGTCTCCTCAGGAAACCAAGTCCAGTTTGATAAATATGAAAATAGTCATATAAATGTGAATAATTATTGGGGCACCTGGTGGCTCATTCATTAAGCATCTGCCTTTGGCTCAGGTCATGGGATAGAGCCCTGCATCAGGCTCCCTGCTCAGTAGGAAGCCTGCTTCTCCCTCTCCCACTCCCCCTGCTTGTGTTCCCTCTCTTGTTGCCTCTCTGTCAAATAAATAAATAAAATCTTTCTTAAAAAAGTGAATAATTATTGCCCCAATCAATAATGTCCTGTGGTAGAAGATCGAAGAGATGGATGAAATTCTAGGCTAAGGTCAGAAGGTGTGGATTTAACTCCTGTCCTTGTTACTAACTTTGCTCTTAGTAAAAGTAAAGTGGGATAGAAGTGGAAGGTGGGGGCTGATAATCTTCCTCCAAGTACTAACATAAAAATCACAACAGCTAACATTTGTTAAATACTGTCAGGTTCTATGCTAAATCCTTCAAAAGGATTATCTAATTTAATCAATCCAGCAACTTGAGAAGACAAAGGTACTATATAGCCCTATTTTACAAATGAAACTTAGGTTCAAAGGGGTTGGCTAACCTATCTGAGGTGACAGAAGAGGCAGATCTAGGATCTGAACCCAACCAGCCTGACTCTGGAGCCTGTATGATTTTCTACTATGTTATGAAGACTCCTTTCACACTAGAATGTTTGTCAAAGGAAGAATTAACACTAAGTCTTCCAGACCCAAAAAGGCATCATCAGGAATCTTTGAGCAGAGCCTTTAAGAGCCAAATTGGGCCAAAAACCAGAGAGGCAGGCTAAAGAGCCAGAAGATTTCCTCCAGGGTCTCACAGAGGATAAACCCTCAACCATGGAGCTTTAGCCACAAGCACCTACCAGTAGAAATTAGGTTCTAAACTCTGAAGCAAAGTACAGCATCCCTTGCTGTACTCTTTCCTCCCAACTCCTCAAAGACATCCAAGGGGTCAGGACCTCACCAGGTAGCCTTCAGCTTCACCTTCCAACTCTTCCCCAGACTCATTCAAAATTGCAGGAGCTACACCAAAGAACGGGAAGGTCTAGAAAGAAACAGGAGACAAGACTCAAGGAGAGGAATGAAGCAACTGTGACTCAACTCTTTACCTCTCCCAGGGACCCTGAGAGCCCCAGGTTCCTCAAACATATTAGTCTAGTCCCCTACCCTCTACCTAGGCCCCGAGACTCTTACTCCTGTCTAGCCCAGGACCAGTCAAGGGAACCTCACTCACAGCAGAACCAGGCTTCATGGGTGTGGCACCGGGGAGGGGGGTCAGCATATGGCCACCCTGTGGAAGTCAGAAATCAGGGGTTTAAGTCAATCTTCCCACATTGTCCCTCAGCCCCAGCCTTCTGAATCCTTTACTCACTGTCTCTGTCTGCCAGAAGGTGTCCACGATGGAACAGCGCTGGGCACCTACCACCCGGTGGTACCACAGCCAGGCCTCAGGGTTAATGGGTTCACCCACTGTGCCTAACACCTGTAAGGATGCCCGGCTATGCCTTGGGCAGGGGAGTGGGAAGAAAGGAAAACTCTGAGTACCATTGGGAACCAGGAAGACATGCCCCAGGCTCTTCTGCCCCTTCCCCTATTCTAGGCCAAGGAGTTGAACAATGGAATGGAAAAGACTGTACACAAAGGCCAGCCCCTAGCTCTGAGGGACACCCATGGGGCAGCAGCTGGGGAGGGGATCTCACCGGTTGACAGGCTCATCTCCAAACTTCATAAGCAGGCGGATAGCCGTGGGTGCTGTGTAGAACTTGGTCACCTTGTACTTGTCCACGATGCTCCACAGGCGGCTCACATCCGGGTATGTGGGAATCCCCTCAAACTGACCCCAGTGAAGGCTGGTCATTCCTAGTCCTTCCCAACAGTCCCTCACTTCCTCTGTCATAGCCCCAGGCTCAGTATTTTGCCCTTTCTGATACACCCATGTCTTCACTCCCTTACAGACAAGCCAACAGACATTCCAACAGACATTCCTAGTCAGTATATACAGCCCCTCAGAATTCCTCTTTCTCCAGGGAACAGGTCATTGTGTAAGTCCCTGTGTCCCTAGACCAAGTGGCCTTGGGAGACTGTCACCCAGGATCATCTTGTCCTCCCCTAAGTAGGCCAAGCAGTCAGCCATGGGTCCCAGCTCCCTTCTCACCAAAACACTGGTGGCACCATTGGCCAGTGGTCCATAGGTGACGTAGGAATGGCCGGTGATCCAGCCAATGTCTGCTGTGCACCAGAACACATCCTCCGCGTGGAAGTCAAACACGTACTTGAAGGTCGTAGCCACATAGAGCATGTAGCCTCCAACAGTATGTACCACACCCTGCAGGAAGAATAGGGCCTTAGCTTGGGGACTTGGGCTCACCCCCATAGACCACCAAATGTAGGCTGGGCAGAGCTAGAGGAAGATCCTCTTCATGGATTCTGGCCCTGCCAGCCCCCCTTTTATAGCATCCATCTCCTATCCCCTTTTCTCCATGTTCCCATCTCACACACCATACACATGCAAAGTCATCATTCATATCCACACCCTAAGATGGTATTTCTGAGCCACCTGAAGTACTCTCATATACACGAACAGAAATTCACTTCTAAACCCTACACAGGGGGCGCCTGGGTGGTTCAGTGGTTAAAGCCTCTGCCTTCGGCTCAGGTCATGATCCCAGGGTCCTGGGATCAAGCCCCATATCGGGCTCTCTGCTCAGCAGGGAGTCTGCCTCCTCCTCCTCTCTCTCTCTCTCTGCCTGCCTCTCTGCCTACTTGTGATCTGTCTGTCAAATAAATAAAATCTTAAAAAAAAATAATAAACCCTACACAGTACACACACATGTACACACATGCACACTTGCCTTGGGTTTGCCGGTGGAGCCACTGGTGTATAGAATGAAGAGTGGGTCCTCAGCGTCACACCATTCAGGCTCACACTCATCCTCTGCCTCTAGCATGAGTTCATGCCACCACAAATCAACCCCTTGGTTCCAGGAGATCTGCAGGGTTAGGAAGACAGGAATGGGCAGGGAAGAACTGTGAATACCTCACGACAGGAGCCCAGATATACCTACCTGGCACCAGGAGTTGGAGAAGTACTGCCAGGTGGAGGTGCTGGGGTGCGGAGGAGAAATGTGAGGGTGAATGTGACAGAGAACAGGGGCAGAACAGCAGGCTTCCTGGGCATTCCTCACACTTGGCTCCAGAGCTCCCCTTATGTAGCCTCAGGCTGAGGAGGACACCTTGGTTGGTCCTTCTCATCCTTTAGTTCTTAGCTTAAATGTCACCTTCATTGAAGGGCTTTCCCTGAACAGTATCTGGTAGATTCCTAAACCCGCCCTCACCCTTGATATTATTCTTGACCATTACACCCTATTTTCTTCCTATACGGTACATATTTCTAACTATTTGGTTATTTGCTTAATTACTATCTCCCCAACTAGATAGTGGGGAGTCTTTTTCTTTCTTTCTTTTATTTTTTTCTTTATCCCCAACACCTAGCAAAATGCCTGGCACTCAATACACACTCTAAATTTTGGGGGGGTGAATGAATATGCACACACAGGCCTACATACAAACGTATGTACTTATGGCACTAGTGGCTTATCAGCAGGGATGCGGACACCACCCAATTCAGAAATGCAAAATTAGTCAGAGCCTGCAGGTGAAGCGGGCACCTAGCCCTGTTAGTATTGAGAAAAGTCAACAGCTTTTGGTCCAAGCACCTTTTCCTGAATCCATATCTGCAGTTTCCTACCCTAACTCCGCCCCTACTTTCACACCACTGGTACCAATGGGTTTCCCATAGAAATATTTGCTTAAAGTTCCATTCAACAGAAACCCTGCTTTAAGGTGGTGGAAAAGGACCAATAAGGACTTCTTCTCCCAGCAGAGGGAGGCCCCCCATACTAGAGTATCTGTGGTAACTACTTTTATATCTATCATCCTGAAATTTTTCTAATCTCTCCTTAAAACTATTTTACTTTCCTAGTTATATCACCTTTTTGAACAGGCAGTTTTCAGAGTCTACTCTGTGCTGAATCCCAAGGTGGGATTCCCTGAATGTCTCCAAAAATTGCACTGGATCTCAATCCTAGTTCTGTCACTTTCTACCTGTGTAGGTCCTTGGGCAAGGCACTTTACCTCAAATCGTTTTGTTGTTGTTGTTGTTTTTTTTAAGATTTTTATTTATTTATTTGACAGACAGAGATCACAAGTAGGCAGAGAGGCAGGCAGAGAGAGAGAGAGGAGGAAGCAGGCTCCCTGCCGAGCAGAGAGCCGGATGCGGGGCTCAATCCCTGGACTCTGAGATCATGACCGGAGCTGAAGGCAGAGGCTTTAACCCACTGAGCCACCCAGGCGCCCCAAATCAGTTGTTTTGAGGATAGTCAATCTTTCCTTAATGGTCTCACAGGATTTGGAGAACATCAAAAGAAAAAGGCATTACCTGAAAAATATCATACCTCAAATTGTCCTGTGGGGTGGGAAAGATTGATGAATGACAGAAAGGATAGAATTTAGTTTGTTTCCACTGAACTCCTCTGGGAAATAAATTCAAGGGTGTGGAAATAGGAACTGTCTGGGTTTGCTTGAAATGTTACAAAGCCCTTTATATTCATTAGCTTCTTGTATGTTCAATGGCCATGGCTGGCAGGAAGCCAGGATAATGTAAGAGAAACACCCTACTCCCATTATATGGCTATATACTCATTTATTGGGTAGATATTTGGTTAAAAAGCCCCAAAGTGTTAAACACATACCTTGATAAGTTACAAAATGACTCTCCAACCACTCTCCTCTTTCTGTACTATCTGCCCCTTACTTTAGAGAATCTGAAGTATCTGGCACATAAATATCGTAAGAATGACAAGCCCAGTAGATCCTGGGTGGCTTAGCTGGTTAAGCGTTGGACTCTTGGTTTTCCCTCAGGTCATCATCTCATGGGTTGAGGGATCGAGATTGAGCCCCATGTTGGGCTCAGCGTGGAGCCTGCTTGAAGATTCTTCCCCTCTGCCAACTCTCCCCCTGCTGCCCACTTATGGGCTCTTTCTCTCTCTAAAATAAATAAAGTCTTGGGGCGCCTGGGTGGCTCAGTGGGTTAAAGCCTCTGCCTTCGGCTTGGGTCATGATCCCAGGGTCCTGGTGATCGATCGAGCCCCACATCGGGCTCTCTGCTCCGTGGAGAGCCTGTTTCCTCCTCTCTCTCTCTGCCTGCCTCTCTGCCTGCTTGTGATCTCTTTCTTTCAAATAAATAAAATCTTAATAAATAAATAAATAAATAAATAAAGTCTTAAAAAAAAAAAAAAAAGACAAGTCCAAACCAAGTGTGAGCACCATTTAAAAAAGAAGAAGAAAAAGAAAGGAGAGAAAGAGAAAACACTAAAACATACCCTATTTTTTTAGTGGAATAGCCATATGGGTCTACACATACATTGACACAGGGATACTTTTTTTTTCCTGCCAAATGATCTACTTGAGATGAGGGCCTTAATGTATTTAAGCAGAAGAGTGTCAATATTGCTTTGGGCAAATGGTCTGCAGTACTGGTTTGAATTGTCATAGAAAAGGCACTAGGTACATACAAGGGAAAAGCATAGTTATACTGTGGTAATGAGGGGATTCTTGTAATCTTATAAAATTGTTTCCTTTGTGAGTATGTGGGTGAGTAGGGCCAGTACCCCAGGTGTGGAACTGGTAACCAGCACCAGAAAACAGGGTGCGCTTAATTAGAGATGCAGACCTTGGTTCTGAATTGGGTGTGTGTCTTTGAGGGCCCACAGCTTTGAACCAGGAAGATTTTAATTTACAGAAATAAGAATTGATTTGGCCTTTGTCTTTGGACCAGGATAGCTTCACGGAGGGCAATTGCCAGGTGTGAGATAATGAGGAAGCCCACAGGTGACATGATGGAGAAGAACACCTCCAAATTGTGCTGGGCCCTACCTTAAAAAATGCTTAAGAATGATGGGATGTGGTGCTCTCTCAAGATTTCTGTAGCTTTGACAGCAATTTTCAGACAAACCTGGACTTGTAGCCCTATTCTTATGGTCTTTGGTTTTTTGATAACTGATTATTTTCACTTCCAAGAAACAAAAATCCAGGAGTCTGTGGCCTATAATTAATAATTATAGGAGTTTATTTCTTTTCTGGTTTCCCTTTTAGAAATGCCAGGCTGCCTGCTACGTTAAAAGCAATAAAAGCTAACATTTATAGAGCAGTTACTACATGACAAAAACCTTATATATACTGACAAAACCCTATCAGGTAAGTACAGTCATTATCCTTATTCTACAGATGGAGAAACTGAGGCAAGAGAGCTTAAGTAGCTTGTCCAAGCTTCCACAGTAGCAGTTGACAGACAGAGCTAGGATTTGAACCCAGGTAGTCTGGCTCTGGAGTCTACACTCTAACCACTGAGCTTGTTACATCTTTCAAGAGAAATGTCTTAGGTCTCTGCCTGACTTTTAAAAGGAAAATAATGTCCCCTGGGAATCAGAGCTGTCTCCACTATGCTATGAGAACAGAGAAAAAGGATTATATTTACCATTAGCTGAAGAGATTAACCATATAAGATTTAGAGTAAGACAGCCTATGAGAATGGTAAAATTCAGAGGAACAATGGGTTTTATGTTTTGTTTTAATAAAGGAAGTGGCTTCCTTTTAAGCATGTATTATCATTTCTCCACTGCTGATAAGGTAACTGAAATTCAGAGAGGAAAAATAACTTATTTGAGGACATACAGCTAAAAATTATTCTCTGGACTCCAAGCCCAGCCTTTTGCTAGTCTAATCTGCTTTGAGTCCCCACTTAGAAATCTCACATCTTAGAAACACCTACAAAGTAAATTTTATTCAATCTAGCACTTAATTATATCAGAGTTTTGCAGTTTATAAATCCCCAAGTAATATATAAATGTATTTAGATATATTTAGTAATCTTACCTGTTATCCTATATAAAACTGAGGTTTTTCATTTGTAATACATATATAACTCCTCAACTTGATGGTGAGTTCCCAAGGTCCAAGTTCTGTCCCTCCTCTACTCACTCTCCTCCTATCTCCTAGGGCTCTGCTCCAGCTAAATACATAGTAAAAACTTTCTGACAAGTCACTTGGTCCTCTCTCCCACAAAGGTTCTGAGCTGCAGGAGTGCAATGGGATGCCTGTTGCTACCTCCTGAGATCCATGTTCTATGCCAGTTCGGAGGGGTAGCAACAGGCATTTAGTTTCATGACCCTTCAGAGTAACTTAGGTGGCAGAGGACCCAGGGGCAGAAAGAAAGGAATTAGGTCTGGCA
Source organism: Mustela nivalis (assembly GCF_964662115.1). Taxonomy (NCBI): domain Eukaryota; kingdom Metazoa; phylum Chordata; class Mammalia; order Carnivora; family Mustelidae; genus Mustela; species Mustela nivalis. The sequence goes on along the minus strand of NC_139027.1, from coordinate 121,249,791 downwards.
GCCACCTCAATGGGGAAAACAGGCAAAGAGCAGATGGAAACACAGACAAGCACGCAGAGCAGCAGTACCCAAGGCAGTGCAGAGGTGGATACCTGGGGCCAGATGCGCTTGGGTTTCTCTTTCAGCTTACCCTGTTAAGAGCCCACGGAAAGGGTGGTGAGCAGGGTCTGAGTATAGGGGAGTGGGAGGGAAGGGTCAGCATGTCCCAAGCACCTGCTGCCTCCTTTACTTCAGGCTCCCCTCCCAGCCTACATTTTCCTGATCTTGTCCCCAACCTCTACACACCCAGAACCCCTAATGCTGAGTGGGGTCTCCACAACCTCCCTAGGCTGACTATAGCCTCTCTAGCTCTGTGATCCCTCAGGGCCCCTCAAGTCACAAATCTCAGGAAGCTTTGTCCTTCTGGACCCTGGAGCTTTCATTCTTCATGCCCCTTAGACCTTTGGGCTTTTCCACCATTTCCACTAAAAGTGCTGGATCCGAAGTTAATAAGGGCCATATCTTGAGGGCCAGATCCTGATCCTTCCATGGTGGGACCATACAGGCAGCCCATGCCAAGACAGAGACCAGTACACACAGTCACCCAAACCATCCCATTTCTTTCTTTCTTTCTTTCTTTCTTTTTTAATTAAAGTATAGTTGACTAAGTCGGCCCATTTCTAACCTAAGCCCAAGCCCTGGGGATCTCTTGTACCCATCAGGACACTCCAACTAGCACGGAGTCTCCCTTAAAGTCTAAGGGAGACTCATACTAAGTTCCCAAGATACAGGGGGCTCCCTAATGACATTCAAGGTCAAAGTCCTCCAGCTCCCTACCAGCCCTGCCAGAGGAAGCATTCCTAGGATTGCTCCCAGATTGTCTAAGCATTATGATAAGGAAGCAAGGAAGCACAGCAAGAACCTCCTGGGCAGGAAGAGGGAGACAATCTGAACCCAGAGGAAAGCATAGTAGTACCAGACTCACCTGCACATCTGGGCATGGCCTCTTAATGGGGGGGGATTGGCTGGGAGAATCACCTGTGCCCAGCTCTGCCCGCCCCAGGTGCTTGACCACAATGCAGCATCTCACTTGGAAACCCCTAGAAGAAGGAAAAACCTGAAGTGGTAGGCTGGTTGGCTCAAAAGAGAATTTGGAAAGACCCACCCATGTCCATCTAAGATGAGGGGACCAAGGGAATCTGGTACTGGGGAATTGCAGACCCAGAGCGGTAGCCAACCAGCCAAACACACTTACTTCTCCCGACACTTCTCCAGGGCCTCATCAGCCAGCTCCTTCAGGTTCACAAGCTTTTCCCCCCTGTAGAAGGCATCTTTGGGGAGCAATAGACATTCCAGGCCTTAGGAAGGCACCACACTCCCAGCCCCTTATCCCTAGTGAGCACAATGTTCATTGAGCCCTTCCTGAGGTAGGCCTCATGGCTCTAGCTCTTCCAGTTGATTTGAGCTGACAGAGGGCCAGGTGAGGTGGAATCAGGAGTAAGGGTAGGCAGTCCCTACTCTATATGCTGAGCAGTTGCAAATACCAACTAGCCAATGAGAGACCAAAACTTCAGGTATGGCGGTTTTGGGAAAGGGGTGAGAATTAGTCACCTGTAGTGATAAGAAGGCTGCAACTGGAATCCAGGATCCTTTCACACAGAGACTCTGCAGAGAAGCCTGCAAACTAGGAAAAGGAAGAAAGACTGAGGGAGAAAAAGACCTAGGAATTAAGTAAACAAGGAAAGGAGACACTCATAAAACCTTCAGGGTTTCTAAGCTATGGTCCTAGAAGAAACTGGATACCTGATATGGAACCTATGACCCAAACATTCTAAACTCCTTAGTCTGATTCTTAAGACCCTCCATCATCCAGGCTTAACCTACTTCTCCAGAACCCTACCCCCCACTAGGTCTCTTTTTCCAATCCAAATTCTTACCACAATGGAGTGCAGAGCCCCAAGGCGGGCACACGCCAGCATGGCCACGACAAGCTCCGGTATCATGGGCATGTAGATGGCCACTCGGTCACCCTTCCGAATGCCTGCAAATAAAGGACACAGATCATGGACCAAGGACCCTTCCTGCTGCTACTTTCTCCTTCTCATTAAGCTACTGCCCCCCCAACGGCTGATCTTTTCTGTTCCCCTATACCATATTCCTTCCATTCCTTGTCTACTTCCCCCAAGTCCTCAGATACCCCAAGGCAGGATCCTGCAGTCCCCTTATTATACTCCCAACACTCACCCTGTTTTTGGAGAACATTGCTGCATCGACACACTTGGACTAGAAGCTCACGATATGTGATCTGGGTGGTCTCCTCTGGTTCATTGCCCTCCCTGAGATATATCAGAAAGAATCAGTCATTAGGGAATATAACATCTTCCCCCAAGCAAAAAATAGGAACAGTCCTAATAGCCATTCAGGAACACCAAAGCTCCTTATGAATGTCCTGTGAGGGTGAGCTGTCTACCGTCACACCTTGAACTGACTGGTCAAACACTTTGGTCTTTTAAAGTATACTTTATATACAAGCTGTGTGTCATTGGAAGATGCAGTGTCCATCTGTGAGCCTCATTAGGTTTCTAAAATGGAATGATGGCCCCTTCTCTTCCATCCTAGGGATGTACTAAGGAGAAATGATACCACAGATGTGTTTCTTCCTGAGCACAGTGTCAAGACTGTATTGGTGTTATTCAAAGTGGGGACTCCAGATCACTTGCACCCAGGGGAACTTATTAAAATGTAGATTCCTGAGCCCTAACTCAGACCTACTGAATCAGAATCACAGAGTCCAAGAATCTACCTCTTTATTACAAGCTGGTATAAAGATTCAGTTGGTGATTCTTTTTTATTTTTTAAGATTTATTTATCTATTTGAGAGAGAGAGAGAAAGAGCATGAGCAGGGCAGGTAGAGGGAGAGCGAATCTCAAGCAGACTCTGCACTTAGTGTGGAGCTGATGCAGGGATTGATCTCATAAACCTGAGATCACAACCTGAGCCAAAACCAAGAGTCAGATGATCAACTAACTGCACCACCCAGGCGCCCCTCAGTTGTATTTCTGATACAAATTTAAAGTTTCAGTGGTAACTGGGTGGCTCAGTCCGTTAAGCATCCAACTCTTGATTTCTTGATTGGCTCAGGTCATAAACTCCTAGTTGTGAGACTGACCCCTATGTTATCGGGTTCCATGCTGGGCAGGAAGCCTGCCTAAGAGTCTTTCTTTCCCTCTCCCTCTACCCCTTCCTTCTTTCCTTCTCTAAAAAAGCTCCAGAATCACTACACTTTTATCATCTTATTTCTGTCTACCTCCTCAGCTTTGCCTCCCATTCCTTCCTAGATTTCAGTCTAGTTTCCTTCACATTGGCTTACTCAACAACTACTATGTGCTATATACGTGTATAGAAATAAGGCACCGATGAATGGAACAAGCAAGATCCCTGCCAACATGGAGTTTATATTCCAATGACAGTACAAAAATTATACAGGTAACAAATATAGCCAAGATAATTTCAGATGATAAGCATTATGAAGGATATAATGAATGACAGAATGAGTGACTAATAAGAAATACTTTATTTTTTTTAATTAAAGATTTTTTTTTATTTGACAGAGAAAGAGATCACAAGTAGGCAGAGAGGCAGGCAGAGAGAGAGGGGGAAGCAGGCTCCCCACTGAGTAGAGAGCCTGATGTGAGGTTCAATCCCAGGACCTTGAGACCATGGCCTGACCCAAAGGCAGAGGCTTAACCCACTGAGCCACCCAGGCACCCGTGGAAATACGTTTAAAAAAAACATTTTAAGGAACTTTCATGACTATATGTGAATATTTAATGACCCCTGGTGTTTTTTTTCAATTTTATGATTATATATAATATATATATTACATATATACAAATGGTACCACAACAAAAGATATGTAATGAGAAGTGTCCCTCCCACCCCTAGTCCCCAATCACCCTGCCAACTGGCAACCACTATTCATTCTATATTGTGTAACTTTCCAGAAATAGTCAACATGCAGACAGAACCACTCCTAATAGGTTGGAGGGTGTAGAGCAACTGAACTATTGTGGACTGACCAAGATAATCACTTTGGAAGAAGTTTACACTGTTAGCATCTTTCATAAGATCCTTCAGATATCGCTAAAGATGGAAATTTAAAAACCAAATTCAAAAAACTGAATTTTAATACTCTTCATTAAAGAGTATTTAATGGGCACCTCACAGTCCCCAACCAAGCATGGATGGAAAGAGGTAGGAAAGAGATGTCCCACGGACAGGTCTATTACAGAAGCATTACATATATGTATTTATGTTTACATATTCTTGGTTTTTCTATACAAATGACAGTACACAATACACACCATTGTGTATAGTGTTTTTTACTGAGTATAATGTACATCCAATAAATAGAGCTCAGTCATCTTGCTTTTTAAAAATTTTTTTTTTCCTTTTACCTATTTATTGATTTTATAACAAGCTTTTTTTTTTTTTAATTTATTTTTTATTTTCAGCATAACAGTATTCATTATTTTTCACCACACCCAGTGCTCCATGCAATTCGTGCCCTTTATAATACCCACCACCTAGTACCCCAACCTCCCACCCCCCACCCCTTCAAAACCCTCAGATTGTTTTTCAGAGTCCATAGTCTCTCATGGTTCACCTCCCCTTCCAATTTCCCCCAACTCCCTTCTCCTCTCTAACTCCCCATGTCCTCCATGCTATTTGTTATGCTCCACAAATAAGTGAAACCATATGATAATTGACTCTCTCTGCTTGACTTATTTCACTCAGCATAATAATCTCTTCCAGTCCCGTCCATGTTGCTACAAAAGTTGGGTATTGGTCCTTTCTTTTTTTTTTTTTTTTTTTTTTTTTTTTTTATAAACATATATTTTTATCCCCAGGGGTACAGGTCTGTGAATCACCAGGTTTACACACTTCACAGCACTCACCAAAGCACATACCCTCCCCAATGTCCATAATCCCACCCCCTTCTCCCAAACCCCCTCCCCCCAGCAACCCTCAGTTTGTTTTGTGAGATTAAGAGTCACTTATGGTTTGTCTCCCTCCCAATCCCATCTTGTTTCATTTATTCTTCTCCTACCCACTTAAGCCTCCATCTTGCATCACCACTTCCTCATATCAGGGAGATCATATGATAGTTGTCTTTCTCTGCTTGACTTATTTCGCTAAGCATGATACGCTCTAGTTCCATCCATGTTGTCGCAAATGGCAAGATTTCATTTCTTTTGATGGCTTTTTAAAAATTTTAATATACCTTGATATAATTCTTCATTAAGACTTATAATGCCGTTTCTTTTTCTTTGTCATCTGCACAATGGTCCACAGATTGTATGTGCCACAGTTTAACTAACAAATAAATGCTTCAATGAATATCTTTATTCAAATGTCATTTTACTCACTTGCAAATATGTCTGTAGGACGAATTACACGAAATAAAACTGTTGGGTCAAAGGATATGTACAATTTTTTTTTTAAAGATTTTATTTATTTATTTGACAGAGAGAAATCACAAGTAGGCAGAGAGGCAAGCAGAGAGAGAGAGGGAAGCAGGCTCCCTGCTGAGCAGAGAGCCCGATGCGGGACTCGATCCCAGGACCCTGAGATCATGACCTGAGCCGAAGGCAGCGGCTTAACCCACTGAGCCACCCAGGTGCCCCAGGATATGTACATTTTAAATATTAATAAACATTAGAGGACAACTACTTTAAATAATGGTCCCAGAAGGCCTCCCCCTGGGGAAGCTTGAGCTAAAAGACCCAAGTGATGAGAAGTAGTCCACCATATGAATTCTTGAGAAGGGTATCCTGGGCAGAAATTTGGAAAGGCCATGAGGCAGTAAAGAGTTTGGCCTATTCAAAGATCAGTAAGGAAGCCAGCATGGCTGGAGCATAGTGAACAAGAAGAAAGGTAAGAATGAAAGTTAAGCAGCAGCCAGATCACATAGGGCCTTGTAGTATTGGTAAGAAGTTTGAATTTTATTTTAAGTGGGTTCCTCCTGGCTTCCTACACACATTGGATCATGCCATTGCCTCTGCTCAGTATCCCTTCCCCTTACCTTCTGGCACCAAAACCACACAGCCCTCCCTAAACACTGCAGGCCATTGCTCTCCCTCTCTTTCCTTACTACTCAGAGTACTCAAGAAAGAGGTAACTAAAACCCAGAAAGATGTAGTAGCTTGGCCAAGGTCAAATAATAAGTGGAAAAGCCAAGAATAGATCTTCAGGTCTTCTCATTTGAAGGCACAACTCTTTTGCCTCACAGTGTGAAGGACAGGGACTAGCAGGGAAACCAGGCCTTGGAGGTTACACAGAAGATTATCAGCCTCTTTCCAGCTCCTGGCTTGATGAGTCAGTTACTATCCTCTCATTGGCTTAGCCTCCTAGGGCTAAGAGGAGCCAAGCACAGAGAGCTCTCTAAAGTGAGAAGGGACACAGAGAGAGGAAGCTGGCAAATGGCCCTGAATGCCAGGGCAAAAAGCCATTTCCTTAACTGGCCCACTGATAAGTGTCACAGAAACTTCAGAACATCTCGTTACAGCTAAATGCCAACAAATACCACACACCCCTGCACACATATCCCCATATGTGTACCACATACCAGCTTACCTATGTGTACTTGAAAGCATAAAATCACATATTCTAATATACAAAACACTGTACACATAAAAGCTGCCCATTTGTACACAAAGGCACAAATAAGGAGAAATATATGGACCTAAGACTCAAACACGGGCCTATCTGTAAGTACATGCACCATACTTGTGTACCCATCTATGTGCACAGCTTGTCCCTCCCAAAACACTAGCAAATCATTGTTTTATTTGCTTCACATAACTTTCCATTATTTGAAATTATCTCGTGTGTTTTATTTGCTTATATATTACCTGTGTCTTTTATTGGAATATAAGCTCCATGGTAACAGAGAATTTGTCTGTCTTGTTCACTAATACATCCCTAGAACCTAGAATAGAGCCTGGTGCATAGAAGGTATACAGGAACAGATAAGCACAAACCTATTTAAGAACTGCTTACTTGAGCTCACTTTTAGTTACACACACACACATACACACACACACACACACACACACACACGCCCCACAGTGTACATTCCTCCCCCAGGCTCTGGGCTCAAGCTATGCATTATTGATATAGGCACCCTACTTCTTCCAGTGTCTTCTTTCTCTGACATACACACCAACCTGGGGCCCCTGGCTCATTAGGAGAAGGAGGTAAACAGAATACTAGCCTACTACAAGCTCCCAAGCCCTCTAGGATTTTGAGAAAAAATTTTAAAAGATTTTATTTATTTATTTGCCAGAGAGAAAGTGCATGCGAGAGAGCCAGAGTACCAGAAGGGGGAGTGGCAGGCAGAGGGAGAAGCAGGCTCCCTGCTGAGCAAGGAGCCTGATGCCAGGACTCAATCTCAGGACCCTGGTATCATGACCTGAACTGAAGGCAGGCACTTAACAGACTGAGCTACCCAAGTGCCCTGGATGTATGTTAAGAATTTTTAAAAGAACATTCAGTTTAGTCTCCTAACTCCAAAGAGATCCAAAGAGGCCATTTAAGGTGCTCAAGGTCACATGGTGGTTTGTGGCACAGATCTCACTTTCCTTATGATCTATCAGTACTATCTTTTTTACATTTATTGTGGCTTTATATTTCCCATTACACCTTGGGTTCTTGAAGAGCAGGATCATGTCCCCTTCCTCTCCATCTCCTCCAACTTCAGTTGACACAATAAGTACTTTAGGTTCATGGTTGAGTCATAGAAAACCTAATAACTAATTAATGACTGGGAAGACTGGGACTCCTCTTTTATATGAGGGACAGTTACTGTATTGGAGATTTTAGACTAGCAGAGAAGTAAAACACAGGACAGGAGGAAAGAGCTGGGGGAAAAATAGGTGGGAAAAGCTAGTTTCTTTACAGAAACAGAGGGCAGGATCTAACCTGGTGGGTTAGGCCTTCTAGAGGAGAAAAACCCAGATGAGAGAAGCAGTCAAACCTATTTTGAGAGGACACATTGAACTTAGCTGTTTGCCTGAAGAGAAGAGAAGATACTGAGTTACATGACAGCAGTATCTGTATCTTTGTTGCTTCTACTCTGGTTCAAGCCACCTGCATCTCTTGCTTGGATGACCACAATGGTCCCAAACTGGTCTCCTACTTCATTCTTACCCTCTTCCAATCCATACATCATCTGGAATAATCTATTAAAAATCGTACCACCTCCTGCTTAAAATCCTTTAGTGGTTTTCATTACATGTAGAAGAAAATCCAAACTTCTCCTATGCCTTGTATCTTTTCCAGCTCATCTTATTCTATTGTCCCATTTTGCTCAATAGACTCCGAACACATTATTAGCCTTCCTACTGATAGAATATGCCATGTTCTTCCCCCAGCTTTTCAAATGGTTTGCTCTATGTCATGATTCAGATCACTCGAAGTAGCATCAGTCCTTCCTTTATTCTTCATCACAACACTGTTTATTTTTTTTAAGATTTTATTTATTTATTTGACAGAGAGAGAGAGAGAGAGAGAGAGAGAGAGAGAGAGAGAGGAAGAGTGCACAAGCAGGTGGAGTAGGAAAAGGAGAAGCAGGCCTCCTGCCAAGCAGGGAGCCCATGCGGGGCTCGATCTCAGGACCCTGGGATCATGACCTAAGCTGAAGGCAGAAGCTTAACAACTGAGCCACCCAGGAGCCCCTGTTTATTTTTTTCATAGCATTTTTCTCAAGCTATAACTGTATTATTTTTATTTTTCTAATTGTCCATCTCTCCTACTAGATTATGTTTCGCACAGACCAAATTGGTATTGTTCATTGCTGAATCCCCAATGCCTTGCAAAGAAACCTGTATATAGTCAGTGCTCAGTAAATATTTGCTGAATAAATGAATGAACCTTAATGATTATTATGGGAAAGAAGCAGACTAGTGTTACATAACTATAAATTCAAGAGGTGGGTCAATTGGAGATTTCAGTATAAGGAAAGCCTTTCTGTCAGAACTGTCCAATGATAGAAGGTATTCCTTCAGGAGCTTCCTAACTCTGGAGATACATAGAATCTGGGATTCCCAGGGATACTAAAGAGCAGACTCCAAGACTGGGACCAACCAAGAAAGGCCAATGTGTCTCAAGGCATGATCACACAGTGTTAATAATGCAAACTCCCCAAAGAGCTGCTGAATAGGATTGTACAGACTGGGCCAGGGAAACCCTGATACCTGTTAGATCCTTCTTCAGGGAATGGGGATCTTAGAATTCTCATTTTATAAGCAACCCATGGGATTCATGTTTTCTGAAGTTTGAGATGACCTTAAAAGTCTCTACCAACTTTGAGATTCTCTGATTATGTAAAATTAAGAAAACATGTAAAATAATGTGTTCTCTGATCCATAAAGCACTGCACAAATGTAAGACACTCAGATGTAGGTATGCCCTCAAGTCACTTTCCTTTTCATCAAGGGAAGAGGGAGTGGGAGCAACATAACTTTACCAATTAGCAGACTGATGTTCCCTCTGGGTACTCCTGCCCTAGTCACAGTGAAGAGGGAGAAGGGCTGGAGGAGGAGGTAAGAGGAATCACACCCCAAAGACTAAATCATAAATCACTTAGGATGCCAGAGGAGGACAGGGCTTTCAATGTCCACTACCCTTATTTACAGATGAGAAACCTAATTACACAGATGGGAAGTGATGGCCTCAAGGTTACTTAACACATTTGTAGCTCCATTATTCTAAAGCAGTCCTATCTAACATAGTAGCCACAAGCTACATATAGCTACTGAACACTTGCAATATGGCAGAAGAACTAAATGTTTATTTAATTTTAATTATTTTAAATATTAGTAGTCACCTGTGTCTAACCATACTATCTAAATGTCTAGTCTAGGTAGTCTCCTCCTAAATGACATGGCCTCCAAAAGGAGGATTTTTTTTTTCTGAAGCCAGAATTAGCATTAGGAAGAAAATCAAAGTGCAGGTGTCCTGAGAACTACAGAGTTGAAGTCCACCAAGGATGGATTTTAACTTAGAGTCACCCAAGAGAATTAAAAACATGTACACCTAAAAAGCTTGTACACAAATGTTCATAGCAGCATTATTCATGATATTAAAAAGAGAAAATAATCCAGATATCCACCAACTGAAGAATGGATAAATAAAATGTGGTATATCTATACACTGGAATATTATCTAGCATAAAAAGGAATGAAACATTAAGTCAATCAGGAAAAGACAATTATCATATGATCTTACTGATACGTGGAATTTGAGAAACAAGGCAGAGGATCACAGGGAAGAGAGAAAAAAATGAAACAAGATGAAACCAGAGAGAGAGAGAGAGATAAACCATAAGAGATTCTTAATCTCAGGAAACAAACAGGGTTGCTGGAGTGGAGGGGGATGGGAAGGATGAGGAGGCTGGGTGATGGACACTGGAGAGGTGTGTGTTATGGTGAGTGCTATATATTGTGTAAGACTGATGAATCACACACCTGTACCCCTGAAACAAATAATACATATGTTAATGAAAAATCTATTTTAAGAAATAATAAATAAATTATTATTATTTTTTTAAAGTAATGAAGTAGGGGCACCTGGGTGGTCAGTCATTAAGCATCTGTCTTCAGCTCAGGTCACGATCCCAGCATCCTGGGATCAGGCTCCTTGCTCAGCAGAAAGCCTGCTTCTCCCTCTCCCACTCCCCCGCCTGTGTTTCCTCTCTCACGGTCTCTCTCTGTCAAATAAATAAAGTCTTTAAAAAATAATAATAAAAAATAAAAAAAGGAAACTGATACATGCTACGGCACTTGTGAACCTTTAAAAGATTATGGTAAGTAAAAGAAGCTAGAAAAAAAGGCCACATGCTGTATGATTCCACTTATATGGAATGTCCAGAATAGTCAAAGCCATAGAGACAGAAAATAGATTAGTGGTTGCCCAGGGCTACAGTGGGCAAAGTTGGAGGAAAATGAGGAATGACTGCTAATGAATATGGGGTTTCTTTTTCAGTGGTGAAAATGTTCTAAAATTGGATGTGACGAGGGTGCCTGCATGGCTCAGTCTAGGGTGCCTGCCTTCGGCTCTGATTATGATCCCAAGGTCCTGGGATCGAGCTCCGTGTCAAGCTCAGCAGGAGCCTGCTACTCCCTCTCCCTGACACTCTCCTTACTTGTAATTTCTCTCTGTGTCAAATAAATAAAGAAAATCTTTATAAAATAAAATAGATCATGATGGTGATTGCACAACTCTACGACTATACCAAAAATCATTAACTTTTACACTTAAATTGGGTAGGATGCATGGTATGAATTATATCTCAAATTTTAAAATTTTGTGATTTTGATTAGAATTGCAACAACATACAGATTAATCTGGAAAAACAGACATCTTTACAAATCTTCCTTTCCAGAAAGTTTGCCTCTTAGCACTATTCATTTATTCATTCATTACTGTTCATTCATTCATTCTCTTTCTATTTGCCTAAATATTTGGCACTTATTTATTTTAACGTTATAGTCATATGTATGCATCTATTTACTTCACTGGACTGTAAGTTCCTTAAAGGCAGACAAGACATATTAAAAAAAAAAAAGACATATTTTTATCTTTTTCCTCCTCAGCGCTTAGCATATAATGTGACACACAGTGGTTACTGAATACATAATTGTGAAATAAATGGGTACAAGAATGAATGAATGAATGAATGAGGTTCTCTGCTCATATGACCTGCCAGATCCAGGCTAATCAGAGTGAGGAAACATGGAAAGAAAGGGGATTATAGAGGATACAAACAAAGTAGACAGATGCTAGACAGGCAGGGGGAAATGGCAGACACAGAGGGAGAAGAGGGAGAAGAAGAATGTAAAACTCACAGAATGGGATTTGGAGAAATAACAAGGAAAATTTCTTGAGCCCCTAAAACTGGGCTCAGTTCTGGACTCTGCCATGGGAGAGACGGCAATAAGCCCCTGGAGTTAAGGTTCAGGTTGTGGGACTTGTGCTTTGCAATCTAGGCTATTATTGCATCCTGTCCTCATGCTAGCTGTTTTCAGGCTTTGATCCAGGAACCTTGTGCCTGTTCCCCTCGGCCTAGGTGGCTTTGGTGCCAGTTGGATTCTGCAACTCTTCTCTGTTGACAAGGCAGACCTAGGTCAGTATAGAAGGTAACCCTTTCCCACTACTTACATACCTACTCGTTCCTTCCATACTGTGCCCCTTGCTAGCCTTACCCAAAACAAGTAAATGAAGGAAGTCCTCTCAGATCCTTTATTATCACAGCATTTGGAACGTTGCCTAAAACAGAAATATGCCTAGAGCAGAAAAAGAAAGTGGAAAGAACAGCCGAGGGCACTGTTTTATATGTACATCAGGTGTCTCAATTTTGACACATGAAAAAATATTTATTACAATGGTTCTCTGTTATTTAGGTAAATAGCATGGTTTAAATCATTAGTTTTCATGGTAGGGTACTCTATTCCTATGGGTAGTTGAGCAGGAAAAGTTTTAAGACTAAGTGTCCAGATTCTCAACTTTGATATGTAATCTTCCCTAACACTGATCTGTTGGCGTTGGTTCTCCTTTCTCACTTTCTCCTTCACAAATATACTTCTCCCACAATATTAAAAAAAAAAAAAAATGGGGCGCCTGGTGGGCCTTTGGCTCAGGTCATGATCCTGGGGTCCTGGGATTGAGTCTCGAGCCCGACCTTGGACTCCCTGCTCAGCAAGGAGTTTTCTTCTCCCTCTACCCCTCCCCATGCCTGTGCACTCTCTCTCTCTCTCCCCCTCAAATAAATAAAATCTTTTAAAAATAAAAATAAAAATAATTTTAAATGCCATCTCTCTCTCATCCAACATTTTATCTACGCCACATCAAAGTTAAAAAATAAAATAAAAAAACTTCCAGAGTGCCATAGAGACAATTTGAGAACTATAACCTCAGAGGAAAAGGCTTCCAAGAGAGCAAATCAGAGAGCTTTCTTAAGAAAACTATGCTGAGGGCGCCTGGGTGGCTCAGTGGGTTAAGCTGCTGCCTTCGGCTCGGGTCATGATCTCAGGGTCCTGGGATCGAGTCCCGCATGGGGCTCTCTGCTCAGCAGGGAGCCTGCTTCCTCCTCTTTCTCTCTCTCTGCCTGCCTCTCCAACTACTTGTGATTTCTCTCTGTCAAATAAATAAATAAATAAATAAATAAATAAATAAATAAATAAAAAAGAAAAGAAATCTATGCTGAAAGGGGCACCTGGGTGGCTCAGTGGGTTAAAGCCTCTGCCTTCGGCTCAGGTCATGATCCCAGGGTCCTGGGATCGAGCCCCACATCGGGCTCTCTCTCTCTCTCTGCCTGCCTCTCTACCTATTTGTGATCTCTCTCTGTCAAATAAATAAATAAAATCTTTAAAAAAAAATAAATCTATGCTGAAAGGAGTAATATTTTAATTTATCCAGGTGACAGACTCATGGTAACACTACTTGCCTTATTTGTCTTAGAATTCTAATTCTAATTCTAATTCAATAGTTATCATATTTATTTTACCTGAAAAAGAAGTTGGGCATTTTCTAACAAAGTAAATCTCATTTGGCTGATTGTTAGCAGTGAGAATTTGCTATGCAAAATAGGCTATATAGTGGACGTTTTCTACAGATAATATGAGCTAAATTTGCAGTTCCAAGCTTTCAAGAAAGATATATGAAATATATACATGTATACAATATAAAACACATTAGAAATTAGATTTTTTGCAGTTATTACTTTTTTATTTTATTTTATTTATTTATTTTTTTAAAAGATTTTATTTATTTATTTGACAGAGAGAAATCACAAGTAGTGGAGAGGCAGGCAGAGAGAGAGAGAGAGGGAAGCAGGCTCCCTGCCGAGCAGAGAGCCCGATGTGGGACTCGATCCCAGGACCCTGAGATCATGACCTGAGCCGAAGGCAGCGGCTTAACCCAGTGAGCCACCCAGGCGCCCCCAGTTATTACTTTTTTAAAGATTTATTTGTGAGAGAGAGCACGCATGCATTGGAGTGCATGCACACGAGCCCAGGAGAGGGTCGGAGAGAGAGGGAGAAGCAGGCTCCCTGCTGAGCAAGGAGCCCGAGATGGGGCTTGATCCCAGGACCCTGGGATCCTGACCAAAGTTGAAAGGAGACACTTAACCAACTAAGCCACCCAGGTGCCCCATTTTTTTTTTTTTTTGCAATTATTTTATCTCATGATAATGTTTAGATGTGAACTTTAAAATGTGCAAAGAGTTAAGTAATTTTTCAAAACTCTTTTTAGGTATATAATTTTTAAAGTTTAAGACCACTAATATACAAAATTATTTTTCTGGAGTACCTGGGTGGCACAGTTAGTTAAGCATCCAATTCTTGGTTATGGCTTGGGTTGTGATCTCAAGGTCATGAGATCAAGCCCCATGTTGAACTCCATGGGCTCCTCACTCACCATGGAGTCTGCCTGAGATTCTCTCTCCCTCTCCTTCTGCCCCTCCTGCTCATGTCCTCTCTCTCTAAAATAAAACAAAACAAACAAATAAACAAATATTTTAAAGGTATACTGCCACTGCCCACCACATCTGAAGAGGATATAAAAATACAAGTCGGAAGTCTTATCCTCTGGAGATTCTGATTTGATAGGCTGGTAGGGTCCAGGAATCTGGATTATTAACAAGATCCTCAGATAATTATTTGGAGTCACCAGACCTAGATTTATTATTTACCCTTAATTCAATGTATGAATTTACACAAAATTTCCCCTCTCTCTGAGTCTCAGTTTCCTTCTCCATAAAGTATTAGAGGGGAGGAGGGAGAAGACTGGTATTAGACTGGATAATTTCTAATGTATCTTAGACTCCTCAATTCTCATTACTTCCTTTCAGAGGCAGGAGAATGGACCCTAAAAGGCAGCTGCAGAGAAAAGAGGTTTAAGTTACATAGCAGGCAGAGGGCAGGGGGAAGAATGAACTTAGCCGAGATAGAGACAAATAGAAGTAAATAAAATAAAAGTAAGGGGCACCTGGGTGGCTCGGGTCATGATCTCAGGATCATGGGATCGAGCCCCACATGGGGGTCTGCACTCAGCATGGAGTCTGGTTGAGATCACCTCTCTTTTCCCTCTACCCCTCCCCCTGTTCATGCTTGCATGCTCTCTCTCTCAATCTCTCTCTCTCTCTCTCTCTCTCTCTCTGTCTTAAATAAATAAATAAAGTCTTTTTTTTTTTTTAAAGTAATAAAACCTGACCTGCCTGTCTCACATGGTATCTCAGTAGCTTAAGTAAGAATTCAGCTAATCCCTCACACGAGTATGGAATAAAACTACATTAGAGGATAATTTTTTACCTGATCCTCACAGATACTTTAGCAATACTTAGAGCAGGTATAATTATCCCCATTTTAAAGATCCGAGAAATCCAGAGGAAGTGGCTTGCCAAAGCTAACGGTGGGATTAAGGAAAATCTATAACTAGGTTCCAGGTTTCTGACTTCCAGGCTAGTGTTGGTTCAACTACACCAATTTGGAGTGTATCCAAATGGACATAGAGAAGACTCGTTTCTTTTCTTTATTTTTTAAAATTTATTTATTTGACAGACAGAGATCACAAGTAGGCAGAGAGGTGGTGGGGGGCGGGGAGGAACAGGCTCCCTGATGAGCAGAGAGCTTGATTTGGCGCTGGATCCCAGGACTCTGGGATCATGACTTGAGCCAAAGGCAGAAGCTTTAACCCACTGAGCCAGCCAGGCATCCTGAGAAGCCTCTTTTCTAAGAATCTCCAGGAACACTATGAGAAAGAGTGAAGGAGACTCTCATCTACTTTGAGCTTTAGCCCATGGTCAAGATCATGCATACCATAGTCTCTTCAATATCCTGAGGACTTCCTCAAAGACCTAAAACCTCTGGCAAGGATGCCTACATATGTCTACCTTCACAATCCTTGGCAGTGCTCAAGTGTCACAGAAGGACTTGTATAGTCTCATTTGTTCCTAGAGACATGACCCCCATTCGCAGAAATAAGGCAAAATACACTGTCTCCGACATTTTCTTCCTAAATAAAATTAGAGCTCACTGGCAAAAATCTTGCCCCACCCTCCCAGAATGTGAGCTCCATGAGGATAAGGACCAGATCTCTTTTTTTTATTGCTATGTCTAAGCACCTAATATATGCCTGGCACATATCATAAATATCTATACACTAATTTTTTAAAAGCCTGCTGCTAGGAGCACCTGAATGCCTCAGTGAGTTGAGCCTCTGCCTTTGACTCAGGTCATGATCTCAAGGTCCTAGGATCAGGCCACGCATCTAGCTCACTGCTCAGCAGGGAGCCTGCTTCCCCCTCTCTCTCTGCCTGCCTCTCTGCCTGCTTGTGATTTCTCTATCTGTCAAATAAATAAATAAAATCTTAGAAAAAAGAAAAACCTGCTGCTAGAAGCTAGTAGATTGTCCATGGAGCACAGCTATCTGTAAGTTGGATCCTTACCTAAAAGCATATACAAAAATTAATGCAAAGTGAATCAAGGACCTAAATTTAATACCTAAAACAATAAAATTCTTAGAAGAAAACATAAGATAAAAATTTCATAATGCTGGATTTGGCAATGATTTGTCAGCTATGACCCCATAAACACAGAAAGCAAAAGAAAAAATAGACATTGGACTTGATAAAAGTTTTAAAATTTTGTGTATCAAAAAACACTATCCCCATGGTAAAAAGGCAAGCCCCAGCATGGGAGAAAAGATTGGCAAATCATGTATCTCATAAGGGATTAATATCCACAATATATATACATAACTCCTAAAGATCAATAACAACAAAAACAACACAATTAAAAAATGGGCAGAGGGCTTGAATAGACAATTCCCCAAAGAAGACATACACATGGCCAATAAAAACATCAAACATCACTAATCACTAGAGAAATGCCAACCAAAACCACAATGAGATAGGGGCACCTGGGTGGCTCAGTGGGTTAAGCCGCTGCCTTCGGCTCAGGTCATGATCTCAGAGTCCTGGGATCGAGTCCCGCATCGGGCTCTCTGCTCAGCAGGGAGCCTGCTTCCCCCTCTTTCTCTGCCTGCCTCTCAGGTCATGATCTCAGAGTCCTGGGATCGAGTCCCGCATCGGGCTCTCTGCTCAGCAGGGAGCCTGCTTCCCCCTCTTTCTCTGCCTGCCTCTCCATCTACTTGTGATTTCTCTCTGTCAAATAAATAAATAAAGTCTTTAAAAAAAAAAAAAAAAAGTCTAAAAAAAAAAAAAAAAAAAAAAACCACAATGAGATACCAGTATTAACAAGTGAATAAGGGCAGCGCTCTCAGATCCTTTATTATCACAAGTTCCCTAATGCATAAAGTTCATACTGTTCAGCCATGTCCTGGGTTCCTCCAGGGTCTGGCCCAATTTTAAGTGATCAAATTCAGCCATGCTGTTCTTTTAGGCCCATCTTCAGCTCCAGATGAAGCTCTCTCAGCCCCTGGGCAGGAATACTGCAATGACAGGGAAATGAATGGACAGGGCAAGAGCTCAGGAAAACTGGGTTTCAAGCCAAGCTTTGCTACTTCTTAAAACATGAAAGCTTTTACAAATTATTTTAATTCTCTGGGCCTTAGGTGCTTCAACTGTAAATGAGGGAACTATTTCAGTAAATGTGCTTTTTAGATATAGGTTTTATTATTCATTCCTGCTGAGAACAAGAAATAGGGTTGGAAAGTGAGAATTGGGAAAACCTTCACAAAGAAGATGGCATTTCAGATGGTTATGAAAGAATAAGCAGGATTTAGACTGGCTCAGATAAGGAACAGACCAATTCAGGGAGATGGGAACAACATTAATTAGCTTAGATAAAGAAGTGGAAAAGCACAGACCAGTCTACAGGCCAATACCAATCCCAAGGAATATTTTCAACTACTGCTGGTGTTTTTTCATAAAGTTACACATATTTGATTTAAGGACTATATTTTGTGCTATGTGTTCTGGCCTGTCCTCATGCAGTTAAATTATCTTTATTCTTACTTGAGTGACAGTCATACTTTCAGTTTCAAAAAAATCCTTACTTCATAAAAATTTTAAACTACAAACTCTTTGGGAGGTCCCTGCTGAAATATTTGTGAAATTTTTTAAAATCTCCATCATTTGATATAAAATTAAATAGCAAACCAATTCAGTTTAGACCTTAAGCTACATTTGGTGGGCTATAAGACTAAAAAGATAGAATGTTGAGGTCCTGAAAGTCAAATAAAGATGACTCTACATTGAAGGACCTTTATCTTGCCCTCATCCAGCACCTGGATACAGATGAATTGTTGCAGCAAGTGTTACCTTGAAATAGAGATGTGCATGAGCAGCTCCTAGGCAGCCTTATGGATCTTGGCCAGAGTCAAGTTAACCCTCCAGACCTCACATTTGTTCCAGAGCCCACACTTGCTAATCAGTTTCAGCTCTTGATTGAGGCGATTTCCTAGAGGGTCTCCATGGAGCCACATAGGTTTTGTGACAAACCCAGCTCCTGACCACTCATCAAGTTCATCAGCAAATCCTACTGGCTCTGCCTTCAAAATATTCCAAAATCTGACCACTTTTCATAACCTCTACCCTTATCTCCATTTTTATATTTTTCTTGAACTACTGCCGGTGCCTGCTTACTGTCCCTTTGCCTTCGCCCCATGCCCCTCATCCACTACTCTCAAGGTAGTGTGCAGACTACATATGGTAGATATCCAGTAGAAAATTGTTTGATAAGTGGATAAATGAGCACATCTCAGCTGAAGAAAGGATGTTATTTCTTTGAGGTTTGCCCTAAGCTTTGCGCAGTGGCAGTATCGTAGCCAATGAGGTTTATCCGAGGCGCGATTATTGCTAATTGAAAACTTTGAGGTTTGCCCTTTAATGTCTTTAGCCTTATAAATTATAAATTGTAGTCAACATTTCTAAAGCTAGCCCTAAAACCTCAAAATAAACTACTGGTTAGACAAATGGCAAATTGAGGCCTGACTCACCACAAGTAGAAAACTGTCAAAGAAGCAAAGGCTATGTAAATAAGCATAGTGTCTACAACAGAGAATATAAGTGTTCTGTCCAGAACAAGTTACAATTGCAATGTGACTGGCCATACATATCACTTCCACTCTCTAAGCCTCAAGTTCCTCATCTGTTAAACAGTGTTGTAAACCATAACCAGGTTCAAAAAAAAAGGACGGGGGGATGAACATATAAGTAAAGTATAAAGGAGACAGTTTATCATTAGAATAAATAGAAAAGTCTTAGGTATTGTAGGAGATTGTAAGTTGGATGGTAGAGTATGGCTGTCAATGGAACTAATGTAATCTTAGATATGTAAAGTTAGAACAAAGAATGGTAATAGTTCTCTGCCCAAGGCAGACCATAGCTAACATAGCTAGAATACTTAATTAGAGATACTGACCAACTATAGTGTATCCAGAGGAGACTGAGATGGTTGATAAAGGAGTTGTTCAGGAAACCACATCATATAAGAAATCTGGGAATGTGGACTCGGTATTACCTCATCCATAAAATAAGAACACTAGATCAGATTAGGGGTTTTCAAACAGAGCTTTACAAATCGCTAGATGTTCCACATATATACCTTACAGGGACCTCAGTGACAGTGACAGTGACCTGGTGAAGAAGCCAAAAGAATGTGGTTCTGGTCTTCTCGTTCATGTTTCAACCAGATCAACTCTGCTCTTGCCTGTTTCAGGTATAGGGCTCTTGGTAATAATGATAAAAATAGCTAACACACAGTTTACCAAGCAGTAAGCCCTTTATACAGATTATTCTAACTATTCTTCACAATAATCTATGTCATAGAAACTGTTATTATTCCCATTTATAGATAGGAAAATAATTGAGGTTTAAAGAGGTGAGGCAGAGCACTTGGATGACTCAGTTGGTTGGGCAGCTGCCTTTGGCTCAGGTCATGATCTCAGGGTACTGGGATAGAGTCCTATGTTGGGGCTCCCTGCTCAGTGGTGAGTCTGTTTCTCCTTCTCCCTCTGTTCTTCCCCTGCCCATATGCTCTCTCAAATAAATAGTCTTTAAAAAATAAAAAATTAAAAGGGACGCAACTTGTCCAACTAAGAAGTATTAGATAAAATAAGGATTGAAATCCAGGCAGAGTCCAAAGCCTACTGTTGTTAATCACTATACATACAATTTTTATTTGAACGAAAGGATTCTAATGCCTTAAAAACATTGAAAATTACTGAATTAGATGATCTTCAAGACATCTTCTAGATTTAAATATTTATAATTCCATATTCAGCCTAGCAAAGGGATATAATAACTGCCTTCATTTTTTTAAAAATTTATTTATTCATTTATTTGACAGAGAGAAATCACAAGTAGATGGAGAGGCAGGCAGAGAGAGAGAGAGAGAGAGGGAAGCAGGCTCCCTGCCGAGCAGAGAGCCCCATGCGGGACTCGATCCCAGGACCCTGAGATCATGACCTGAGCTGAAGGCAGCAGCTTAACCCACTGAGCCACCCAGGCACCCTAATAACTGCCTTCAAATATCACAAAATAGGATTATTTTATGTAGCCCTAGAAAACAGAAGGAAAACCAAAGGAAGAGGAGAGAAAGTTATAGTAAGGGAATATATCTAAGAACTTTGTAGCAGAGATGCCCAACAGTGGGACAGATAGTGAATGAACTCTGTGGTCTTGGTAGTGTTCCAAAATCAGAATGATCATACATGGAGATTGTTGGGGATGGAGATATTGGGGCTACAATTCCTGCTTTGTTTAGGAAGTGGATTAAATGACCTCAAAGGAGGGGCACACTCAGGTGACTCAATCGGTTAAGCATCCACCTTTGGCTTGGGTCATGATCCTGGAATCCCAGGATCAAGCCCTATGTGGGGTTCCCTGCTCAGGCAGGAGTCCCCTTCTCCCTTTCCCTCTGCTCCTCCCCGTTTTTGTTCGCTCTCTCTCAAATAAATAAGTAAAATCTTTTAAAAATTAAAAAAATAAATATATGACCTCAAAGGATTAGAACTAAGAATCTCAAATTCTCAGAGGTTTAAGGTATCAGACACCGAGGATCATTTTCAGTGCCCAGTTTCTCTCAAACCAAAACCAAAAAGGAAGGCCCATCCTCATCTCCATGCCTTCTGTACTTAGAGTTTGTACCCTAAAGCAAGAACCCATGCTCCCATCTGACTATCTGCTACCTTTAAGAGACAAGAAGTCACCACTGGGTTCCTACCCTACCTCCAACTTCTCCCAGTTGCCCTGTCACTGTAGTTTCCCACATATGGGACAGCAATTCTAAAGGTCAGTGCTAGAAGTAACTTCAACAAGTATCCTGTTCATCCCCTACAGTTTACAGGTGGGAAAAAGAAAGCTCAGGGAAGGGCATTACCTAAAGCCATTCTCCTCATTGTTTACTAAACACACTGGTGTAAGAATTCACGCTTAGACACAAACTGATGAAAGTTGACAGGAGCTCAGGACACTGAATCAGGCTTCAAGACAGTTTCCATTTATTACATTCTTAGTATCACATATATTAGCATATATAATAATATACTAATCTATAACAAATGATAATACACATCTATTATTCATATCCCACCTACTTCTAAAAACTGACCAGTGACTTGGACAATACAGCCTACTTGTCTCATTTTTACCACTTCAGGGAATTCTTTAAGGCATTAAGGGTCATGAAACTCAGGGAGAAGTGAAAGAAACAGATTGGAGATTCACCCTAAACATGAAATCCTGCTGCCCTCCTCCGCAATCTGCTTACCTGATTCAAACTGGAGAAAGCCTGTTCCCAGCAACAGTTATTTCCTCACATACCTCCACTGGCAGAAAGTATATGCTACCAGCACTAGTACTGCCCCCAGGCAAGGGGTACAGACTCTCTACCTCAGCCCTTTCACCCCCAACCTTCTGAAATCCTGCCTTTATTTCACCATCTCAAACAGAAACCCAGCCCACCTACTGAGTCACCATAAAGTCCCTATAGGTTGCATCAGAACTTCTAAAAACCACTTCCTCTTCAGAAACAATCATAGACTCCTGAACTATATAAGAGGCAGAAGAAGGACCTTGCAGAGTATCTATAGTTAATCCTCTACCACTCCCCAAAAGGGAAAGCCCAGAGAAGGGAAGAGATGGTCTGAGGCCATCTTCTTTCTTAAGTGTTTTTCCATACCATGTACATTTTAATTAGTAAATACACCATTGTGAAACCAGTGAAGACAGAGAGGGAGGACAAAAAAGTCCTTCCCTTCCCATATCACTGAAAGGAATTCCAGGACATGGACCTAGGTAATTAACAGAGCCCTTCCATATGAATGCTAGGACAGTACACACTTTGGGATCTAGCCTTCCATATCACCTTGACAATCTTCTCCCTGTCAGAACATGGGCTTATCTCACTTTCCCACCTTCTCAAAGACACATACACATACCTCACAGGTATCTGGAGAATTCTAAATATCACACTCTAGAATTCATACTTGGGAGCACACTTGGGATTCTAAGAGCAGTTTCTGTCCAAAGGTCACTCCTAAAGTCACCTGCCTCTCAGAAGCTCTGGTTTCTAAGGAAGAATTAATAATAGCCCAAGGCTACAGGGCAATGATTCAGCAGAGGATGAGAAGTAAAAGGCACAGAGATGATGACAGCTAGAGGCAACTGAAAACAAACAGTGGAAGGAACAAACTATACTAAATTTCATGTGTTTTGAAGACTGGGGTCCTCTTCTGGAATAACCTAGAGATTTAGCAGTTAGTATAAACTGCCAGAATCAGAGCCATCAACCACTCTTTCCCCCTTTCCCCACAAATCCTTTAATTAATCCGCTAAGTCTTCTACAGTCCCCTAGTGTCTCTTCAACTAGCCAGTCCCTACTCCTTGCACTACCCCTAACATCCCTCACTGACTATCTCTCCCTGAATGCCTATTCTAGTAACTTTTGTCACCAATCACCTTCTCACACAAATGCATTAAGCCCCTACTAACACCTCTAAGGCCACCTTAGGAGGAAGAAAGTACAAGAGAGGTTGAAATCTCTTATTTAGAGGGCAAATTTAGCTTTTGGATCAGATGAGCATGTGTCTTTGAAAAAGGTAAAATGTTATATAGAGTAAACGGAATATTGACTCTTCTCAACTTTATCTCTCCACCAACACATGAAGTTACCTATATTTTTTTTCTCCAAATTACTTTAAAATTTCATCTTTCCATTCCATTCCCACCAGCAGTAACCCAGTTCAGGTACCTCTGTCCTGGATAATAAACTTCAAGCAATCTGGCTTCACACTCCTATTTTCATATGTATCCAGATTAATCTTCTTAAACCCAGTTATGACCACATCATTCCTTTCACAGGTCTCCAAAAAATAGTCAAGATCTCCCATTCCTGGACCTCATCTACTGTTGAAGATAACCTTGACTCCTCTTTGTCTCACTCCCCATATCCAATCCAAGTCAGCAAACTCCATGGGCTCTTCACTCAAACTAGATCCAGATTTTGACCACTTCTAACCATCTTCAAGATACCACTATGGTCTAGGGCGCCTGGGTGGCTCAGTGGGTTAAGCCGCTGCCTTCGGCTCAGGTCATGATCTCAGAGTCCTGGGATCGAGTCCCGCATCGGGCTCTCTGCTCAGCAGGGAGCCTGCTTCCCTCACTCTCTCTGCCTGCCTCTCTGTCTACTTGTGATTTCTCTCTGTCAAATAAATAAATAAAATCTTTTAAAAAAAAAGATACTACTATGGTCTAAATCACCAACATTTGCTCATCTGATTTCCAAAATAGCTTCCTAATTGTCCTCTCTGCTTCTACTCTTTCCTTCTGTCTATTCTCAATACATAAGACAGAAAGATTCTAAATACATCAAATCATCATTTTTGTGCTCAGTCCAGTGATTGCCTATTTCACTATAAATAAAACCTGAAAGCCTATATTGACTTTCAAGCTTCTACATGATCTAGTGTCCTGCTGACCTTATTCCTAATATTCTCTCTTTTTCTAGTTCACACTGCTTCAGCTCCACTAACTTCCCAGCTAGTCTTCAGCCAAGCAGCAGCACATTCCTACCTCAGGGCTTTTGCACTTGCTCTTCCGTGTACTTGGAATATTTCTCCTTCCCAACCCAAATATCCACATGGCAGACTCCATTTCCTTCCTAAATGTCTGCTCAAATGTCACCTTTATCAGACAGTTCTTCCCTTATCAACCCCCATTCTTTGTTGCCATTCCCTTTTCCTTTATGCCATGCTGTAGTTTTCTATAGCACTTATCACTACCTGTTATATATTTACCAGCTTATTTATTGTCTCTCTCCTCAAGCTGAAATATAACCTCCATGAAGGTATGGATATTGTTCAGAATAGTTCCTGGTATGTAGCAAGTTCACAAAAGTATTTATTTATTTATTTATTTATTTATTTATTTATTTATTAAAGATTTTATTTATTTATTTATTTGACAGAGAGATTACAAGTAGGCAGAGAGGCAGGCAGAGAGAGAGAGGAGGAAGCAGGCTCGCTGCTGAGCAGAGAGCCCGATGCGGGACTCGATCCCAAGACCCTGAGATCATGACCTGAGCCAAGGCAGCAGCTTAACCCACTGAGCCACCCAGGCGCCCCACAAAAGTATTTATTGAACGAATAAATTGTTCCCTCTATGAACTCTTCACTCCAGACAAATTTGGTCTTCTCACTGTCCCAATATAATAGTAATGATGGCTAATATTTATTGAGTGCTTTCAATGTGCCAGGAATTGGACACATCAGTTTGTTATACTATTCAATCAATAATTCTATGAAATGGAAACTTTTATCCACATTTTACAGTTGAGGCTAAAAGAGATTAAATAATTTATACAAAATCATACAGCTATGTAGTGGCAGAAAGAGGACTCAGGTTAGCCAGACACCAAAACTTATTCTCCTGTTATCATACTGCCTCTTTACATGCTTTCTCCCATCTGTGAACTTTTTGTGTAAGTGGCTCTTTGCAATTTGGGCCCCATTATTGCTTTGCAGCTGATTTATGTAGGCCCATTTGGTGTTCCAAAGAGAATGTCCATTCCATGACACCAAGATCTGGGCCATTAACACGTGATAACACATTTTATCTCATATTTGTAAGCAAATGAATTTAAGGTTAATTCAAATTAATTGACTAATAAGCAAATTACTCTTTTTAACTATCACAGCCTAGTGTTGGACAACTTGAATAATGAAGTAGGATCATACGGTGAGGAAAAGAATAGCAGACTAGGAGTGGGGATATCTGGAGACTGGTCTCAACTCTGTCTCCAACCAGGTATATAACCTTTAAGCAAATCACTTAGCCAACCGTGTCTTTAATCTATCCATCTGTAAAAAGAATTGGCCTAGATGGAGTCTAAATGATCACTTCAAGTTCTAAAAATACTATTATTCCATGAACATCTACAACGCGTCAAGCCAAAAGTAAAAGGACAAATTCTTCCTTAATATGGTTCTAAGAGCACTATCTCCCCTGTGCATTATTTCGGAGCATGCCCCAAACAAGCAATGAGCTATAAATGTGGTTTGCTAATGCCACTAGAGCTATACAAATGACATAGTTTAGGTTGAAAAGAAAGTCATATTATGGCACCCTAAGTTGTTTATCAACTGGAGTAAATCATGGAAAAGATGTCATTTTAAAAAGCATTAATAAGGGTGCCTAAGTGTCTCAGTCAGTTAAGAAACCAACTCAATTTCGGATCAGGTCATGATTTCAGGGTTCTGGGATCAAGCCCCATATCTGGGCTCTGTGCTTCAGGATTCTTCCTGTCCCTCTGCCCCTTCCCTCGCTGTGCATGCAGGCACTCTCTCTCTCTCTCTCTCTTAAAAAAACAAATAAAACTTTTTTAAAAAAGGGAATTAGTAAAAATTTGAGCAGGAAGAAGGCAGACTCCAAAACAAAATTTTAGAAGAAATGAAGGACTTCAAAGAATAAATGATATGATACAGAATTTGAAAAGTATTGAGAACATGATAAAGGCAAATGCAAGTAAAAAATGGCAGGCAATTTTAAACTTCAGAAAAACAAAAAAGGAAATGCATATAAGGAAATGCAATCATAATATATTACTCTTACGTAAACACTGGTTTTAAATTAACTAAAAAACACAGCTAGATAGATGAGAAAAAGAAGTGGGAGTAATATATAAAAAACAAATTCTCATCTATCATAATAGGAAGTCATGCTTTCTAAAGTATGCAGTATAAACATATTACTTAAAATGTGGAGGTAAAAAATGGGAAATAACCAAATATCTGGCCTATTTGTGCTTTACTTTTTTATAACAAATGTGATTTACTTATAGCTTGGTTTTACTTTATTATTAACATAAAATAACTGAATAATAATGTCCCATGTGGTACTTGTCTCATATTCCTCTACCCCTATTTCCTTAATATATTAATATATGACCATCCAAGTAATATATTAATATATTGACCATCCAAGATCTTTAAAAATTCTTGTTGGTTGAGTGACCAATGTAAAAATGGGTGAAGATGTCTTGTTGTGGGAGTTACAGAATTTTGTACTAGATACAAATTTAGAAATTATATAGTCCAGTGCTTCCCAAATTTGTATCCATGGAATACTGTTTCTTATAGTATTAATAGCATGCTGCAAAAAGTGTCTGGAGCTCGAGTAAAATTGAGTAATATCATGTTTAAAAAAATTAATCAGGTATCTTTACTGTAGGAATTCTAGGAGGCTTTACTGTTAACACACACTAGAAATCACACAAAAGCAATTTATTAAATAGTGTTTCTCAGACTCATTTGTTTCAAGAATTAAACCCCTGCTATTATCTCTAGTAACGAGTAGTTTCTGAAGCATTCTTTAGAAAACACTGATCTAGTCTACTACCCTTGTTTTACAAATGTGGAAAGAAAAGCTCTCTAGATCCTGTTCAGGTCTGGATGGTGGGGGAACTAGAAAGAAGGGCTTCAGAATTCTGGAGCAATCTCCAGTACCTGAACAAGTCTGGCCTATGTTTTCTCAGACTTTCATCACACACCTGAACTACTTCAAACCAGGAAACATTAGACACAAGCATCTTCTTTACGTATCTTTAAAGATTTTCTTTTTTTTAAGATTTTATTTATTTATTTGACAGAGAGAAGTCACAAGTAGATGGAGAGGCAGGCAGAGAGAGAGAGAGGGAAGCAGGCTCCCCGCTGAGCAGAGAGCCCGATGCGAGACTCAATCCCAGGACCCTGAGATCATGACCCGAGCCGAAGGCAGCGGCTTAACCTACTGAGCCACCCAGGCGCCCCACTTTAAAGATTTTCTGATACCTAAGGAACTTAGGAGGTGAACCCAGTGTCAGCCAGAGCTCAAGCCATAAAGTTCCAGGACAGGAGCTAAAGAAAGTCCCAACAGACAGTAAAGACTGAGTTTCGATGGCAAAGTAACCCCAAACTGAGCAATGGCAATGTGAACAGACCACTCACATTTGTACAGTGTTTTCCAGTAAGTAAATAAATGCTTTCACAACATCATCTCATTTGATTTTCATAACAATCTAATGATAAAGGACAAGGGTGAAATTATTATCCCCGTTTTATGGAAGAGGAAATGGACTCTCAGAGAGTTAAATGCCTTGCCTGTGTTATATAGCTAATGAATAGCAGAATTGAGCTCACATTAGAGCTCTTATCAATACGTCAAACAAACTGGGCAAATTTTGACTAAGTACCAATGAACTCTCCCATGAAACATCCAAGCTGCTCCTACTGGCTCACTTAAAAAGAAACAGATCAATTCTCAAAGTACTCAGGGATGGAGGCAGAGAAACACCCCAAATACTGGAACTTCAAGGTTCTATTTGGGGGGCTCTCTGCTCAGCAGGGAGCCTGCTCCCCCCCACCGCCTGCCTCTCTGCCTGCTTGTGATCTCTGTCAAATAAATAAATAAAATCTTAAAAAAAAAAGGTTCTATTTGGGTTCAGTATAGTAATATCACTTATAAGCTATGTTGCTGGAAGGAGGAGGTCTTGAAAAGTACCCACTGTGCAGGGGGACACCCGGGTGCATAGGTAGGTTAAGCAGTTGACTCTTGATCTCAGGTCTTGGGTCTTGGGGTCATGAGTTCAAGCCCCATGTTAGGCTCTGCTAGTGTAGAGCCCACAAAAAAAAAAAAAGCTGGGGCACCTGGGTGACTCAGTCGGTGCAGCAACTGACTCTTGGCTGCAGCTCAGGTCATGATCTCAGGGCTGTGAGATCGAGCCCTACATCAGGCTCCATGCTCAGCACAGTATCTGCTTAAGTTTCTCCCTCCTCTGCCCAGCAAACCCTCTCCAACCCCGTGCTAGCGCACATTCTCTCCCTCAAATAAATCTTTTTTTTTTTTTTAAGATTTTATTTATTTATTTGACAGAGAGAAATCACAAGTAGCCGGAGAGGCAGGCAGAGAGAGAGAGAAGGAAGCAGGCTCCCCGCTGAGCAGAGAGCCCGATGCGGGACTCGATCCCAGGACCCCAAGATCATGACCCGAGCCGAAGGCAGCGGCCTAACCCACTGAGCCACCCAGGCGCCCCTCCTCAAATAAATCTTAAAAAAAAAAAAATGTTCCCACTGGGGAGGCAGCATAACTTAGTGTTACCAACAAGGAGCCACACAGACTTGGGTTTGAATCCCAACTATACCACTTATTTACCCTATGACTTTCTTCATTATTTCAACTCTCTGTGCCTCAGTTCTTCACCTATATTGCAAAGCTACTGAAAAGCTAATGTTAAGAATTGGAGGGATAACAGTGTCACAGTTGTGAGTATAAACTCTGTAACTGTACTACCTGGGTTTGAATGTCAATCCTACTTCTTACTAGCTGTATGGCTTCAGATAAGTCACTTAACATCTTAGAATTTGTTTTCACACCTGGAAACTGAGGAAAACAGTGCATTCTTGTTGTGAATATCAAATAAGATATTTGTTAAGCATTTGAGCATAGTGTCTGACACCACTGGGGAGTGTCATCGAAAAGATGTGAATGCTGATTTACCTGACTGACCCATGAGTTGGACCTTGGCACTTGGAGACTTCTTACCCCCTTCCATGTCCTTGGAATGTGGGTTCCACTTGCCTTTCATGCTCCCAAAGGCTACTCCAAGGACACAGCCTTGCAATGTAGTATTGAAAATACCTGCACAGTACCAAGTCCACTTAGGACCTCTTTACAAACTTTTAAGATTTGGAGGGCACGTGCAGTGATCCATTCATCTTGCTACTGCCCCAAACAAGCTTAGTACGTAAGTTCTCTTTGCTTATTAAAACTGCCACCTACCAACCCGGAGTGGCCTGCCTCTTTCTTCAGTCTACCCCTTCCCTCTGTTTTTTGTTGTTGTTGTTTTTAAAGATTTTATTTTTTTATTTGACAGAGAGAGATCACAAGCAGGCTGAGAGGCAGGCAGAGAGAGAGGAGGAAGCAGGCTCCCCGCTGAGCAGAGAGCCCGATGTGGGGCTCGATCCCAAGATTCTGAGATCATGACCAGAGCCGAAGGCAGCGGCTTAACCCACTGAGCCATCCAGGCACCCCTACCCCTGCCCTCTGTTAATGGGAGCCAGTTTCACATTACACCAGGGAAACTCCAGAAAGGATTATGAACCAACAGGTACTATAGCTCACGCAGAGATAGTGATGACAACAGTGGTCCCGGTAGTGAAAAACTTAATATCCATTTCGTCCCAAAGCAAAATGAGAAAGAATGATACTCAGTCCTGTTTGCTTCCATATACCCTCTCCCCTCTTTTCTCTCCCACTACAAGCCGAGAATACTAGACTAGAAATCAGGACACTTGGTTCTGAATGTCAGTTCAGTCACATACTAGTTAAGCGATTTTTGGGCTGTCATTTAACTCACTTGAGGTATTTTTCCTCATCTGAGGTTAAATTAATAATACTTTACCTACTCTGCCGGGTTGTTGCAAGTATCAAATGAATTAATAGATTTTAAAGTACTCTGTGAACTATGAAACACTATATAAATGTGAGGGCTAACTTTTTATCTGTCACAGACTTCAAGATAGATGTTTTTACCAGTAAAAAGCAACTTTATCTCCAAGTTTTTTCTCGTGGACAATTCGATCCAGTACGTTGTAGCAGATGTTAGTGGTTGCTCCTTTCATCCACTCAATGAAGATTTTTCCTTTAGTTACATCAAAATTGTACTGGAGGAATGGGCCAGGACATGAGGTCTTCCAGTAAAATTCCTTGGCAATGTCTCCCCAAAACTCTGCAACAGAAAGGAAAGCCCAGACATCACTAAGATTCTCAGACATATTTATTCTCAGATGGTTTACCAGTATATGACAGGAACAATTTACAACTTCTCTGCCCTGTACTCTAGTACCCACGGTCTAGATCCCTCGTCTACCTGTCTAATCTTATCACCGATACTTTCTTAACCCACCTATTCCCATGAGCTAATTTTGACTCAAATACCTTCCTTCTTGCCTCAAAACTGCCATTTCATTTTTCATCATTTATTCAAATCATAGCCACCTAGTGCTATCACAATGCTTAGCATATTGTGGTTAACCTGTAAATTTTTTTTAACAAATTTATTAGTGAAAGGAAGAAATCTTTTACCTACAGAGTCTTCTGATAAAGTCTTTAATTTGTTCCTTCACTCTCAGCAATGATTTAATGAGTACCTCTTTCTCCTACTGCATCTTGCCCAAGTGTTACTTGCTATGTGCCAAATGTCACTTTCAGCTCTTGATAGGTATTATCTTATTTAGTCTTTACCACAGCCATGAGAGGTACACTTCATTTTCATTCTCATTTCATTGATTTAAATCAAGGCTAAGAGGAGTTAAATAACTTGCCCTAGGTTATACAGTTACTAAATCAAGAAGTGAATTGCCCTGAGGAAAACATTTTTGCTAAAATTTAAAAGATGAGTAAGAGTTTTTCTCCACTTCCCCGCCAGGAACAGAGGTCCATGGGACAGAAAGGAACCAAGGGTATGGGTTCAGAGGAACTCCTTGAAGCTGAAGCACTAAGAATAAGAGAAAGAATAGCAGGAATTGGTGCATAAAATGGGCAGATCATGCAATCCTTCTGGGCATGATAAGGAATTTGATATTTATCCTAAGAGGAATGGAAAGCCATTGTAGGATTTCACGGACAGCGACATGATCAGATTAATAACCTTAAAATATTCCCCTGGCTATTCCAGAGAAAACGTATTCAACAGGTAAAACATGTAATTGCAGAGCACTTAGGATATTGTCAGTACAGGATCAGGAGCTAGAAAGGAAAGGAGAGACACTCTTAGAATTTTAACAATGAAAGGAACACTTTAGAGATTATCACCTCTTTATTTCACCAATAAGAAACCAAATTCATAAAGGTAAAGTGACTTGCTCAAGGTTACATGATTCAGTTTATACAATCTAATTGGAAAGGTAAGACGAACGTATGAAATACTTCTGAACATGCAAGACAGAATATAGCTGAAAGCTAAATTATATGATGTACAACTTGCAATCAATTCAAGAAATCCAAATTAGGGACGCCTGGGTGGCTCAGTTGGTTGAGCCGCTGCCTTCGGCTCAGGTCATGATCCCAGGGTCCTGGGATGGAGTCCCGCATTGGGCTCCTTGCTCAGCGGGAAGCCTGCTTCTCTTGCTGCCTCTGCTTGCCTCTCTGCCTGCTTGTGTGTACTCTCTCTCTCTCTCTCTGTCTCTGGCAAATAAATAAAATCTTTAAAAAAAAAAAAAAAGAAATCCAAATTAAGTCATTCCCAAGGTGCCATTATGTACCTATAAAACTAACGAAGATTAAAAAATAAAAAGATAAACCCAGTGCCAGAGTGGCACTATAAAAGAGATACTCATATGATAATGGCATTGTAAGAAATTGTCATAATCTTACTGGATACCAGGGCGATGACTGACAAGAGACATAAAATTTTTTATACCCTTTCATCTGCTAACTCAACTTTGGAGAACACACTATAAGAAAAAAAATGCCAAAGAAAAAATGAAGTGATTGCTAAAGACATGTTTATAGTAACACTATTTATAACAGTGAAATTGGAAACAACCCAAGAGCCCAACAGTTTAAAAAAAAAAAAAAAAACCTGATGAAAACTAGTAGTACTAGCAGTAATATAACAGAAGACTAAACAGCCACTAAAGAGAGCAAATGGGAGGTGGTATTTTAGTGAATGCCATTCCTGTACCGGGCACTGGGCTAATCTCACCGAATCTTTTTGTCAAAAAGATTTTCTTTTTAAGTAATCTCTACATGCAAGGTGGGTCTTGAACTCAAAACCCCAAGATCAAGACTCACAGGCTCTACTGACTGAGTCAGACATGTCCCCTCATTGAATCTTTTTTTTTTTTTTTCATATTAAAACACTCATAATTGAACGATTTTTATTTTATGTAAATGAGTTAGCATTAAAATAGTTATCCTGGATATCTGCGGTTAAGGCAGGTATCTTGGATGACCCCTTCAAAGAAGCTTACTTAATCCAACTTAATGAAGTTTATATCCTTTGTGTATTGATGGAAACACTGGCAGCCCATACTGAGGCTGTGTTGCCCAATTAGAGCATGATGTTTTGAGCATAGGCAGCAAGGAGAACCCCGACCAAACTTCCTAAGATGGCTCCAGGAGAGCTACTGGGATTCATCTTTTTCTCTTGGATGCAATAAGGCAAAAGGCCTCATTACATTTTTATATGGCCCTATGAAATACACATTATCCTAATTTTATAGATAAGAAAACCAAAGCTCAGGAAACAGAGGAAATTCTCCCGAGGGCCACACAGCTAGAAACCAGTATATAAAATTAGATCTGTTGTTAAAACTACATCAAGTAGGGGAGCCTGGGTGGCTCAGTGGGTTAAAGCCTCTGCCTTTGGCTCAGGTCGTGATCCCAGGGTCCTGGGATCAAGCCCCACATCAAGCCCCACATCAAGCCCCACATCGAGCCTCACATCGGGCTCTCTGCTCGGCAGGGGGCCTGCCTTCCCACCACCCCCAACTCTCTCTCTGCCTGCCTCCCTGCCTACTTGTGATCTCTGTCAAATAAATAAAACCTTTAAAAAAAAAAAACTACATCAAGTACATGTAAATATTCAAAAATATTTTTAAGTGATAAGAGTAGGCATAGATTATGTAAAAGTATGAACCACATTTACATGTATCAATAAGGATGCAAAAAACTGAGTTTTACTATCACTTAGTTTTGTTTTGTTTTGGTAGCGGTGTTGAAATCTGAAAGTTTTGTTGACACAAATTCTAAGTACAGAAATTGTTCAAAAGATTAAAAGATGATCATGGACTAGATGATCAGGGAATGCTGCGTAGAATTGGTGGAGTTTGACTAGGTAGACAGGAGCAGAAGGAAATGGGCAAAGGCAAGAAAATGGGAAAGAAACCTTTATGTATCCAGTATATCAATGAGAATTACTTGTTTAGAATAAAGGGTGTGGTAGGGAATAGTGGAAGTTAAGAACACAGAGGTGGATGGAGCTAGTTATCCAGACCTAGTTATCCAGAAAAGCTAGTTATCCAGAAAAGCAGAATTGTAATTTGAGATGAGAAAAAAGAGAGAACTACTGGAAGTTTTAAAAATGACGTATGAGGGGCGCCTGGGTGGCTCAGTGGATTTAAAACCTCTGCCTTCGGTTCAGGTCATGATCCCAGGGTCCTGGGATGGAGCCCTACATCTGGATCTCTGCTCAGCCGGAAGCCTGCTTCCTCCCCTCTCTCTCTCTCTCTCCCTCTCTGCCTGCCTCTCTGCCAACTTGTGACCTCTGTCAAATAAATGGTCTATATACCTATGAGATCTGGGACCAGGGCGTAAGTGGGATCCTGGGCCCAGGGCTAAATATACAGACATTATTATTGTAGAAATAGATTTAAAACAGATGAAGTCATGATGGGGAAAAAATATAGAGAAGGAAGGGAAAGGAAAATAGGTCTGAAGATTCAAACTTGGACACTACCTGTAACAATGAACCACTCTACACTTGATTTAGTCCTGTCTTGCATTACTCAGTAATCGCTTTGTCCATGTTATTCTTACTGTTATCAAACTAACCACCATTTATTGAATGCCTATTGTGCATCAGGGACTCTACAATGCACACTTACCACCCGCTTTAGACCTCACACAAACCTAGAAGCAAGTACTATTAGCTGTATCTTACAGATGAAGAAAAGTAATCTCAGACAGGTTTAAAACTTTGCTTAAGATCGTGCAGTGAGGTGGCACCTGGGTGGCTCAGTTGGTTAAGTGACTGCCTCCAGCTCAGGTCATGACCTCGGAGTTCCTGCATCCAGTCCCACATAGGGCTCCCAGCTCCGTGGAGAATCTGCTTCTCCCTCTGACCTTCTCCCTTTTCATGCTCTCTCTTACTCTCTATCTCAAATAAATAAATAAATTTAAAAAAAAGATATAAATCTAGTTTTTTGAGGGTTTGATTCATTGCCCATGCTTATCCACTGCCAAACATAATGCTGCCTCCCAACTCAGGTACAGTTTGACACCTTAAGCAGACTGAGGGCAAGAGCAAAGAATGTTCCCTACACATTACTAAAGAATTGTCTAACCTTTATTTCTTATCAGAATTTCGGAGTTATTACAATCCCAGCCTAACCTTAAAAAAAAAAAAAGTGGCATTTTAGTGACTTGTTCAGTCTTACATTGTGTAATTTCCACTGGGATTTCTGAAACATGAAAAACAGATCTGGGACTCCGTTACTTATTTGGGGGGGGGGGGGGGGATGTTCCCAGGATGGGAACCAGACCGGTTACTGTCCCTCAACAGTGGAGACTAAGTCACAGGACAGAAGGTGTCAGGAGGCAACGGTTGACTTGGCGCGAAAGGGAACAAAGTTCTGTAGCTCTCCTCCTCTCAAGGTGCCCCTTCACCTCCCGAGAACCCATCCTTTCACGTAAGAACTCTCCTTTCCTCATGGAACTTTCACTATCCTTAAGGAAGCCCCATCTCCTCACGAAACCGCCCAAGGAACTCTCCAACTCTTAGGGAACCCTCATCTCCACACGGAACCCTCCTTCTCCCCATAGAACGCCCATATACTCCCGGAACTCCTTTTCCGTCTCCACTCTCCATCTCTTCACGGACCCTTCAACCTCCCTAGGGAAACCTCAACTCCGCCAAGGAACCCCGCTCTCCTCACAAAATCCTCGTTCCCCACGCCACGCGCACAATTTCTCACTTATCTGGAAACCCCCACTTCTCTGCTCGCTGACCCCGCCCAGGGCCTCCCGGGCCCGGCCTCACCTCGCGGTTGCTCCACTGAGCGCCGGTGCAGCTCGCGGTAGCGTTGCAGCGACGGGACGTGCGCGGAACGGCTGACCTCGGGCGGCGGAGACCAACTCCGCACCCGGTTCCGGGCTCCAGCCTCTTCTCGCTCCGCGCTCCCGCTGCCGCAACGGCCCCGCTCCTCCGGAAGCCCCATCGCGTCAAGTTCCGAGCGCCTGAGCAGCCTTCACTGTCGCTCCTGACGCCCAGGCGGGGCAAATAAGCTGACCGAGGGGCGGGGCCTTACGGGAGGAGGCGAGACGGGGCGGGAGTAGGCGTGGCGCAGGCAAAACGGGCGGAGAACGGCCCGGAGGGGCGGAGCCACGCCCGATGGAGGCGGGACCAGGGTTAGCAAAGGCAGAGGGAAAAGTCGAGTATTGCCGGAGGGTTGGGGGCGGAGCTGACTGCGGAAGGGGTGGGCCCGCAGAGTGAGAGCAGAAAGGGCGGGGCCGGGCGTGATAAGAGAGGACGGAATCTTGGAGGGGAGGGGCCAGGCGTGACAGTTGAGGAGGTGGGCCCTCTTCTGTCACAGAGCGACTGGGAGTGACGAGGTTGGATACGACGGAAGAAGAGGCTGATCGAAGTGACTGTGGTCGGGTGGGGTCTTGGAGTGACAGATGAGAAGTTGGGTTAGGGCGGGGCTCGAGCGGGAAAGAACTGGGCAACCGAGAGGAGTTGCAGCAGGCCCATAATGGAGCCGACCCGTGATCTGATTGCACAAGCCTGTCACCCCACCGAGTTGGAAAGCTAAGTGGAGTAGGGTCCTTTGTGGATGACACACTTCCCCTCAGCACTATTCCCCAGTTCTGAGTAAACCCCTCCCTTCTGTCCCCAGGAAAAACTCCTCCCACGACGCTGAGGGCACAGACCCGGGACGGGATGCCCTCCCTGCTAACCTTGGGACCAGCTCAGATTTTCTCCCACCCCTGAAGATATGTCTTCACTCTCCCTACCTCCACAAATTTCCATCCAGATCTAAAGTACAAGACTAGGAGGTGTTCCAGGTCTTTGTTAATAAACCCACCTCCTCATTACACAAATGGTAAACTCAGGAAAAGGAAAGAATCTGTGCAAGGTCACAGAGCAAACAACCAGGTTAGGGCCAAACCTATGTCTCCTGACTCCCCCTCCTCATCACGCTGAAGGTAACATCTGTAAAATACTAAAGTCTATGCAAAATAGGAAAAATTGCTTACACCCTTCCTTCCCTCTCAATCTCTTGATTTCCTCTCACCTGCCACAACCAGGTTCAATTACTCTGGCTTCCCTCCAACTCTTCCACTCCAGAAAGGAGAGGCCAGGACGGACCCTCTATCTCCCTTTAAACTCACTACCAAGAAGATCCCCTCCATCAGTTCACAGACAGGAAATCTCCTTAGATAAACTCCAAGGGTGATTCCGAGGGTCAAAGCAGGCAATCCCCACCCCTACACAGGTCTTGTGACCCCATCTGGCCCAGACTTTCTTCCCACCTTCTCTCTTGTTCTTTGTCCTGCTAACCACAAGCTCAGCACAACCCCAAACTGAAAACAAAAACAAAAGCAAAATACCTCTCCTGGATCAGATCTATTATCCAGAGCCTTCCCAATTCTGAAAGGAGAGTCTCAGGGCTCCAAAGGAGTCCAGACCTCATGGACTGGGCAGATATTTCATTAAGAAGGCATTAACTGCACTGAAGGCACACACACTATACTGAAGTCACTCCATTAAAGGAGCGCAGATCTTACTGAGGGATCTCAGATTTCAGTGAATACCTCTGGACCCTGCTAATAGGACATAAATGACATTGAAGTTCTGTGATTCTACTGAGGGGACATGGACTTCTTCCTAGGAATTACAGAAAATATAGACTTTACTAAAGAGATATGGACCCCACTGAGAGAACTCAAACCCCCAAGGGGCCTCTCACTACACTGAGGAAATGGACACCACTGAAGGAGCACTGACCTCACTTAGTGGAGACAGCCCCATGCGTGTGCCTGGGAGGGGGTCAGACTTCACTGAAGCATAACAAGCCTTACAGACTTCACTGAGGAGACAGGAACCTCTCTGTAGGGAGGAAGGCACAGGCAATGGGCACACAGTCCTAGTATAGCTAGTCATTATCTTCAGCTTCCTCCCCTCCTCAGGCCCCAGCTCTGGGCAGCCCTCTCCTATTATCCCCCCTTCCCTCCCCAAGCCCTTGGTCTAAGTCCTAAAGCTGTTCTCAATACACTGCTGCCTCCTACTGTCTACAGGTGGCACTGCAGCTCCTGGGCGCAGAGTAGATTTTCAAACAGTCCTGGTTATTACCTCTGAGCCTGGCTCCTGGGTTTGGGGAAGGAGAGGATGTGTGCCCACAGGCTTGATCAGAACCCTCCCTCTGCCTGTGCACTGTGCAATAGAAATTTGGGCAAGAGGCCTCACAAGAGAGGGAGCCCCCCCATCCTTAGAGATGGGGTAGTAATGCAAACTATACTGTAGCTGGAATTCCTCAGGGTGGGAAGAGAATGGATTCGACGAAATGACGAAATGAGAACTCACTAGATTAAGGAAATAATAATAATAATGGCATTTATTAAGTAGGTGCCACATACTATACTAAGCACTTTCCAACATTTTATTTAATCTTTGCAACTATCTGAAATGACTACTATTATTTTCTCATTTTACAGATGAGGAAACTGATACTCAAGGAGATTAAATGTCTTGCCTCATATCACACTGTTCGTAAGTGGTAGAAGAGGGAGGGGAACCCAGACACCTAGACTACAGAGACCCAGTCCTCTCCCATTTATCACCCCCCCCACACACACACACACATACACACTCCACCCCACTCCTGTCATACCTCAACACCATTATTTCTTTCTCCAAGTGTCCTTTCCAGAACCGCATCTAAACCTCTTAAAATGATGGTAAATATCCAGATTCCAGAAGCTTCATCCCAGCCTACAAATCATGATCTCTAGAGTGGAATCTGGGGATCTGATTTTAAAGATTCTAACACAAACTCAAGTTTGGACTCATCGTCCTATGCTGATAGGTCAGGGGACCCAGAAGGGGTTGACTGAAAGAGGAATCTGAGAAGTGCTGGAGGTCAGGGGATAGATCTGATGTCTGAAGAGAGACACCCTAGGAGGTATCTCTAAGTGAAGAAGCAGTGTGGGGATGAAGCAGGTGTGGGGCTGAGGTTGCGCGCGAAGGCAGGGTCTCTTGAAAGAGGGGTCTGGGGTCGGAGGAGGAGTCTGAGATCAGACTGGATCTAGGAGTCCAAAGAGGGCTCTGGGGTCCAAGGCCAAGTTTGTGGTCCGAGTTTGAAATCAGAGACAAGATCGGGGGTCGAGGCCAGATCTGCATTCAGTGGAAGGATCTGGAGGTTGAGGAGAGAGTCTGGGGTCTGAGGCGGATTCTAGCTCAATCTGGAAGGAGGAAGCAGTTTGGCCCCCGGGCTGTATAAAGTGTCCCAAGCCACTAAGGTCGCGCTTGCAGCGCTCTTCTCCATCCCTCCCCCACAGCCTCCGCGCTTTCTCCAGGACCCGCCGCCCTTCAGGTTCTCGGTCCACACGGCACTCCGCCCACCTGCCGGTCCACTGCAGGCTGACAGCGCTACGGGTAGGAGTGTTCAAGCAGAGCCCGACGCCAGCGGGGGATGGGGTGAGGCGCCCCCTCCTGGCAGCCCAAGAGCTCAGGCCCCGCCCTCCACCCGCCCCCACCCCCGCCGCACCACTTCCGGCAGGCGCTGCGTTGCTGGGGGGCGCGGGCGAGGATGGCGGCGGAGAACGAGGCCAGTCAGGAGAGCGCCCTCGGCGCCTACTCGCCCGTGGACTACATGAGCATCACCAGCTTCCCGAGGCTGCCGGAGGACGAGCCGGCGCCCGCGGCCCCTCTGAGGGGCCGCAAGGACGAGGACGCCTTCCTGGGAGACCCCGATACCGGTGAGGCCCGCTGGCCCCGTCCCTGCCCCCCTGGGACGTCCCCGGTCCTCCTTCATCTACGCGGAGCATCACCTCCAGCTTCCATCTCCCTAATTCATTCCCTTCCACCTGGACCTCTCCCTCCTCCCTTGTCTCCGTTCGTTATCTAGTGGGGATGGAGATGCATTTCTGCCTTGGAGGCTTAGGATGCGACAAGGGTGAATGATGCCAGGAACTGCAGCAGCCGGGTTTGGGGTTGCCTCTCGGGAAGAACCAACTAATACGGAAGGAAGGTTGGAGGGGAGATGCTAAGGAACAGCTGTGATCACCTAGAAGAGGCCGTCCCTTAGTCACAAAGAACAGGGTAGGAGAAACCAAATCAGACTGCAGCAGGATGGGTAAGGCTAGGTCTTGAGAAGAACTTCCCCACAGGCAAGGGTTGTGGGAAGGAGAGACCTTAGCTGAGAATCTCTTCACATCCCGGGAGAGTTAAGGAAAACATGATTTACATCTCTCTGTAAGCGGTGGATATTGGGAGACAGGCGGACGGACTGCATGACCTCTCAGAGTCCTTGGGGACCAGAGTGCCTTCGTTGCCCTGTGGATTACCTCACCCCTCCCGGAGCCATGGATCAGGCCAGGATGTTAGTAAGGTACCCTGCCCCCTACGAAGCAGGCTCTAGGATTTTGCTGTGTTCTCAGCCTTTGAAGGGACTGCAAAGGGTGGGATTAGGGAGGGGGGCACAGGGCTTGGGGCAGACCTAAGGGCCAAGAGCTCTCTGAGCATTTCTTCCCTAGGGCTCTCCCTCCTATCCATGTGCCCCAGCTCTATCCTCTTCTCCATTTTTCATGCTCCATCCCCCATCCCTCTTTCCCTCAACGTCACTTCCTGACATCAGAGCATCCCTGTGCTTCACTCTTCCTCCCGGTGCCTGCACTTGAGCCTTCTCCCTTACCAGCCTGGCAGATCCTGCTTCTCTGACCCAGCCTTCTCTAGCCTGGCCCTTCTGTAGCTATTCCCAGCCTGACAGCCCCAAACTCTTTCCCCCTTCACAATTTTCCAGTCATCTGGCCCTTACTAGCAGCCCTTGCCAGCCTAACTAGACTGTAGCCTCCCTGGAGGGAAGAGTAGGGAAGGCCGGGGGCGCTTATGGGCATCAGATATCCAAGCGGCAGGTCAAAACTTCTTTTCCAGAGAGAATAACCCTGGAATAGGGAAAGTAGTGGAAAGATGTGTCCTGGTGGATAACAGCCTGAAACCAGGACCTTTTTCCAGGGGTCAGGAATGCTACTTCTTGTTCCAGCACTGCCTTGACTCACTGTATGACAGTGGGCACATCTACCCTGACCTGGGCCTCAGGTTCCTCTTCCAGCTCTACTGGGAATGCCTCTCTCCTAACCTAGAGATTGGAAGCCCCTGACATGTTTTCTCCTGGCTCCCTATAAATGTCCTAGCAATTATCAAGTCTGTGATTATTTGAGCAATCATGTGGTTATTCCATGTCTCTAAGCCCTATGAAGACAGGATTGTGACTGTTTTTTCTCCATCCTTTCTCCAATGTCCAGCACAGTGCTAAGTGCTCAATAAAAATTGTTGAATAAATAAAGGAATGAGAGAGATCTCAAGATGAAAGAATAGCAGGGGAGGGAGTTCTCAAGCCTCAGGGAGTACCTTGGAGAATTATGACAGGTCCTGCTCTCATCTTTACAAAAATCCAGCAGAGACCCCTGTCGCCTGAGTTTCTGGGAATCTGCACCTTATGCCACGGTTGTGCATTAATGTTCCAAGGACCCTTACCATCATATCTATGTAGTCATTTCAAAGCTATGTCCCAGACCACTACTTCTAAGCCCCAAGGTTCCTTTAACCAGCTGGACTAGCCTGTTGACTGACATGATCTCCTATGTTCTCAGTCTGGAGGTTTTACTTACTAATGCTGCCCCATCCTCTTACCCAGTACCTTGGTTGTGCCCAGCTAGCCTCCAGCCCGCCACTCCCCAGAACCAAATGCCAGCTCTCCCACAGCAGACCCTCTGGAAAATGGTGACCACTTTTAAGTTGGGGAGATTCTTAACTCTCTTCTGAGCTCCAAGGCCATGAGTTCCTCTCTGTTGCAGGCATCGGCCTCTAGATGTCCTACAAGTGCCTCACCTTCAGGATGTACTATGCTGAATTCATCTCATCCCAGACCTGCCCTTCCCCCAGTGTCATTCTCAGTTAGTAACACTGCCGTTCATCCAATCTTCAAGGTAGAAGCCCAGGAGCTATCCATGACTTCCTTCCTTCCTCTTACTTCCCAAAGTGATCAGATGCTCTCTGTCCTCCTAAGTATCTTGCAGTCCATCTCATCATCCCTGCCATCACCACTGGAGACTAAGCCCCAATCCTCTCTTACCTATATTACCCATAGGCTTCTAGCTACTCCCTGCCCCCTCCCTGCCCCCTGCCCCACCAACCCCAATCTATCTGCCACCCTGAACTTCTGGTCATGTTATTCCTTGGTTCAAAAAAGTCTTTGATGATTCTGCCCTTAAAGGAATAAGCAAGCCAGAAATGACCTCAGTTTCCAACCAAGATCTCTCTCTTTATCTCTAGAATTGCCAAGTCAACTCTGTTCAGGATTCTTCTGTCATAAACTCCGTTAAAACTCAGTTAAACCTAATCTTAAAAGAGAATTTTATTGCGTAGCATAACTGAAAAATTCAGGGATGTGGGGCCTGAGGCATAGCTAGGTCAAGGTACCTAAAAAGGAATTGGCTTTTGTCTTTTGCTTTGCCTTCCTTTTTATGGTCTTCATCTTCAGACCTCTCATTCTGTAGCAGCAAGATGCGCCCAGTAGCAGCAGGTTTACACCTTACCATTTTAATAATCTAAACAGAAAGAAAGCGTTTCTCTTTCCCAAT
Organism: Mustela nivalis; assembly: GCF_964662115.1. Lineage (NCBI taxonomy): Eukaryota > Metazoa > Chordata > Mammalia > Carnivora > Mustelidae > Mustela > Mustela nivalis. The sequence continues at coordinate 121,207,669 of NC_139027.1, read as the reverse complement.
AGTTGCAGCAATAGAACTAAGTTTGAGTCTCACAGACCTGGTGCTGATCACATATCTGTCGCTGAACCAGTGACTGTAGAGAGGTGCCTGTTATGGGCTAGGCCTAGGTCATATACTCACTCTGGACAGGAATGATTGAATAAGAAATGAGAGAGAGGAGATGGTGTTTTAAAATGGAAAGTTGATTGAAAATGGCATCTAATCAAATAAAAATCAGATGCATACTAGGCCAGTTGCTTCCAGACAACTCCTATTGGTGTCCCACAAATTTAGAATTACCAAAATTAAACTCATTGTCTTTCTCCCAAAAGACTTGTTTCTTCTGATTCCAAACTCACCTTTTCCCAGTGTCCTGCTATTGCTTTTACACATCAGTAAAATCAATGGTATTATTGCACTAGTGCTTACACAGTAGAGTACTCAGTAAATATTTTTGTTGAATAAATGAATAACTTAATGATTGACTGATGGGATAAAAAGTCTTGAATAGGCTCAACTCTGATGGAGTCATATCACTTCCCCTCTTGGTCCCTCATAGCTGATTAGAGAAAACAGATTTAAGGACAAGTACCTGGAATTATCAGCTAGAATTAGCTTGTAAGGTTGGTTATTGAATGTGGAAATGACTCCTGATACTTTGTGGAGCAATGGAAGACAGGTTTTGAGTTACTTTTGCTTCTGCCATTTATTCATTTTATAACATTAAATGGGCAAGATCGCCTTTTCCAGCCTTAAATTTCCTCATCTGTAAAATGGAGAGAATAGGCCTATTTCAACAAGTTACAGGAGTGCTTCAATGATGGGAATGTATGGAAAGTGCTTGGAATATAGTCACCATCAATAAATGTAAGTTCAAAGCCATTTTCTGCACTTCTTTTGAAACCTCTAGGGACCAAGGAGAATTCTTTGACTGCAGTATGTATTTAACATGTTTGTTGAATGAATTCCAGTTTTTTTATAGACTGTGTGGTGCTGAGGGGTAGAGGCAAGCATGATGAGCTAAGGGAGGCTTCCAGAAGACAAGTTTCTTTTTTTAAATAAAAATTTTAAAATAAATTACATGTTTATGGTCCAAAGGAAAAAAAGAGAGAAAGGGAAAGAATACAATGAGGAAAAGTAGAAGTCTTCTTCTCCATTCCTATCTGTGTGCAATTTTTCCTCTTTATTTAAAAATATGTGTGTTAATTTAGGAATGCCTGGCTGGCTCAGTCTGTGTAGAGTACAACTTTTGATCTCAGGGTTGTGAGTTTGAGGGCCATGTTGGGTGTAGAGATTACTTAAAAAAAATAAAATAAAAGTTTATATATGCATTGATTTGGAAAAAAAGAAAAGAAAGAAATATGTACTAAAAATTTCAAAGAAAAAATTATCCTACCCCATCTCATTCCCACCGTCAGTATCTTTCCCCAAAAGTAACCACTGTAAATATTTTCTAAAAGTTCTCTATATATGTATGTGGCTTCTTATTTACACAAAAGAGGGGAGTGTGGATTATAGAGGGCCTTGAATGCCAGGTCAAGGAGCTTGGGTATTTATCATGTTGGTATTGATGAACCATGATAGTATTTCAGTCAGGAAAATCTGTCAGTTTTCAGCATCATCCCACAGACTTTTGAAAGGGGTTTTACTCCTAGTGTATAGTAGCAAGTGCTTAAAAAATATTTATTGAATGAATGGACTTTTTAAAACACATTGTACATACACAGCAAGGGTATTAAGGTCAAGGTGCCAGGCGATTTCTTTACTTTTCACAAATACATAGGACCTTTAGAGAACTGGTTTCAAAGCTAGGATTAAATCCAAGCTTCTCGGGGTGCCTGGGTGGCTCAATGGGTTAAAGCCTCTGCCTTCCGCTCAGGTCATGATCCCAGAGTCCTGGGATCGAGCCCCGCATCAGGCTCTCTGCTCAGCAGGGAACCTGCTTCCTCCTCTCTCTCTGCCTACTTGTGATCTCTGTCAAATAAATAAATAAAATCTTAAAAAAAAAAAAATCCAAGCTTCTCACGAGGCCCATAGGGCCCTGTGCACTTGGGCTAACCTCCACCATACTATTCTTTCCCCTTGTTCACTACACCAGAGCCACCCAGGCCTCGGTTTTGTTTTGTTTTTTCCTATTGCACCAAGCTTATTCCTACCTTAGGGCCCTTTGCACCTACTGCTCCTTCTTTCTGGAACACTCTACACACTCACTTCTTGGTCTACATATGGCTAGCTCCTCATCCCTTAGTTCTCAGCTTAAAAGTCACCTCCACTGAGAAGCCTTGCCAAATCCCCGCTAAGCAGCCCCCGACACACACCCACTATTTTCTATCGTTCCATCCTTTTTCTTCATAGCACTTGCTGCAAGTTGTAATGATATACTCCTTTGTTTACGTGTTTCTTTTCTTCTACTGGTCTGTGAACCTCATGAGGGCAGAAACTGTCTATTCCTTTTCCCTAGGAGCTAGCATAGAGACAGACCCACAGCAGGCCCTCCATATTTGTTGAGTGAGTGAATGGACAAGCCAAGCAAGATTGGAAGCCAGGGTCTGGCCATTCAGTTTATGTAGCTACTTCCTTGCCACAGCAGGCTGGGCCCCAGCACGAGCAGGATCTGGTTTCTAGGGAGGGCCCCAACCCCCTCCATTCCAGGAAGTGTTTGTCCTAGGTCCTGAGTGGGTCTCAGGTCTCAGAAAGTTTGGCATAGGGGCCAGGCATCCAGCCCCCTGCCTCGCAGCTGAGGGCTCCTGTCTCTACTCAGCCGGGACTGCCCCCGACCTGTTCTGGGGTGCGTTGGGGAAACACCAAAGGGCAAGCAGTATTGTCTAGTGAGGTTTGCTTAACCGGGGCAGGGAGAGGGGGGAAGCCAAACAGCGCGGGGTGGGGGTGGGGTGTTGGTCCAGGTAAGGTGCCCAAACCCACCTGGTTGCTGCCGGCAGACCCGGACTCCTTCCTGAAGTCAGCAAGGCTGCAGCGGCTGCCATCCACGTCGTCGGAGATGGGCAGCCAGGACGGGTCCCCACTGCGGGAGACGCGCAAGGACCCTTTCTCCGCGGCAGCGGCCGAGTGCTCCTGCCGCCAGGATGGACTTACAGTCATTGTCACAGCCTGCCTCACTTTTGCCACGGGAGTCACTGTGGCGCTGGTCATGCAGATTTACTTCGGAGACCCTCAGGTAAGGGGGTTGGGGCTGGCGGACAGGAGAAGGAAACTGGAGAAGAGGGAGGGGGAAAGCTCTTGAGACTTGTGGGAATTGGAATTGCTTGGATTGCAGACTGGCTGAGTGGGGGAGGGAACCAGCAAATGTTAAGGAGAGAGGGCAGTGGGACAGAGAGGAAGGTCCCAAAGGGAGGAGCTCAGGGTATGAATGGGACAGAGCAAGGAAGGGATCTGATCATGTAAGAGGCACTGGAGGGGATCTAGGAAGAGTTGTAAGGGACAAGAAGGCGGGACTCCCACCCCCAACACCAGTGGAGGTTCTGGGGCTGGTGGAGGTGCCTTAAGGAGGCAGAGGTCTCCTACTGCCCCCACCTCGTCCACTTTCCCTTCCCAGATCTTTCACCAGGGTGCCGTGGTCACTGATGCCGCCCATTGCACATCGCTGGGCATCGAGGTGCTCAGTAAACAGGGATCTTCTGTGGATGCCGCTGTGGCAGCAGCCTTGTGTTTGGGGATCGTGGCTCCACACAGTTCTGGCCTAGGCGGGTAAGGTGCTCCCAGCTGTGGAGGTTGGAGTCCCCCAGGCCTAATTCTGTGTCCTGGTCTGTAGGTCTCATGTGGGGGTCTTCAAGTTTGACCAGAGGGGCAGCTGGGCCCTAACTCCTTGCATTTTGTCTTTCTACACCCAATTTTACCCTTACATGGAGTCAGAGGAGGTGTTTTAACAAGCTTGTTGTTTATTTGTTTTTTCCTTAACTCGGTGAAGGCTTTTATAAAACATAAAGTAAGGTGCACAGGTGGGGGTATACTGTCACTAATTAAGGCAGGAATACTTTAACTTTTAGGGTTTACAAATCCTTAAAACAAATCCTGTGAGCATGATGAAAGCTATGGACCCTCCATCCTCCAAAAATACACCACAGACTGAGAACTCTTAAAACAGATTACAAACCGGCCACACATAGACCATACCTACCACATAGATTAGTTTGGTTTCCACACTTACAATTATTAAAAATTTGTTTACTATTGTTAAAAAGTTGAGAATTTTCATAAAAATCCAGATTTTCAATATCTCTGGAACCATCTGAAGACCTGGTAACACTGGGCCCACATTCCCACATGGCTGCAATTATCTGGAGCTGAATAGCATGACGGGACTTGTGCTGTCCAATTGGCCATAGTTCCTACCACTCCCTATTGTTTATCTGTCCTGCCTTCCCTATTATGTTACTTGGCCGCAGGCCAACCATCTCAGATGCAGCTCCCATCTTAGATGGAAACAAGCCACAGAAAAGGGACAAGCTGACAAAGTCCATATCTTGGCTCCTGCAAGACCAGCCCTGCAGGACCCACCAAAGAAGGTCCCCTTTTGGTTGGATACAGTCCATCCTTACATAATTCAGTCCTGGGAGAGGGAGCCGGGGCATATGGTGGAGGCAGGTGCAGGAAGCTGGCCAGGGTCCAGCTGTGGTCTAGGGTGGGGGCAGGAGGTAGAACATCTTGCTCTTCCAGTCTCCGGGTTTTCCCTAATCAGGGATTAAAGTCTCCAGTAACAGGCCAGAAGAGGTCCATGGTCTCTGGGCCCCCAACCCCTTTGATTTCATTCCCTACCCTCATATAGTGGCTACGTCTCCAAATCCCTGCTAGAAGGGGCTCAGACATCTTACTCCTGTGACAAACAGCCTACAGCCATCACCACTGGGGATGAAAGAGAGGCAGGTTAATTGTTTAGAGGGGTAGTACCTTATCAACTTCTCCTTCTGTGTCTCTCCCAGTGGGGGCGTGATGCTGGTCCACGACATCAGAAGAAATGAGAGCCACCTAATTGATTTCCGGGAGTCTGCACCAGGGGCCCTCAGGGAAGAGGCCCTGCAGAGATCCTGGGAAACCAAGGTGGGGACCCTGGTGAGAAGAGAGAGTCCAGGGGGGTCTCCCTTCACTGCCCTTCTGCTAACCCAAACATAACTTTGCTGAGTAATTATTATGGAAGTGAGGAAAAGAGTGAAGCAAGACACTCTTAAAGCTATGAAGGAGATAGGCAGTCCCCCAGATAAAATAATGAACCAAAAGATCTGTATGGTTGATAATGGGCAATACAGTAGCATCTTACTTCCCTGGCAACCCGGCCTATCAGGATGCCTGAGCAGCCTGAGAGTTTGCAAAGTTCCTGCACTATAACACACATTTCATTCGAAGCCTGATGACCATAACTTTCCCCACACACAGCATATTGGAAGATTAAGGAGGAACTGCAAAAGGCAAACCCACTATCCAGAAGAAATAGAATAACTTGGAAAAATAGATATTTGGTACAGTGGCAAAAGCCAAACACATGCCTGAGTTATCACAGCTGAGTAATGGTGATGTGATCATGGAAAGGTTAAATGAAAGTCCCTTGTCTATTATTTTAAAAGGTAGGAGTAGATAAAATCCAATGTAGACAAGTTTCCATCTAAATTGGTCACATCTTGGCTCTTAAAAGGATTTGCTTAATTTATAAATCACTCAACTATGATAGATAAAGGAAGCCTTTCTGCATTTGCTGATAGTAAGTCAGGGAAATGGGAGGGATGCCTGCTTGGGGAGAGCTTGTCCCTCCTCTGGGATACTTGGCCTGTGTCTTTCCCCTGTGCCAGCCCCCATCCCTGGCTTGGGGCTCTGCGGAGTTCAGCCCAGCCCCCCCCTTCCAGTGACCTGGTCTCCTCTCTCCCTCGCCTGCCCGCCTCGCCCAGCCTGGGCTCTTGGTGGGGGTCCCCGGAATGGTGAAGGGGCTACATGAAGCTCACCAGCTCTATGGCAGGTAAAGATCCTCCCCCTGGGGACCAGGGGCCTCTGCCTGCATCTCTCCTTGGGTGGCCTTTTCCTACTATCCTGGATTCTTTCCTTCCCAACTCCCCCTCCTCATATCCCCTTCCCTTGCCAGGACTCTCCTTCCCAGGAACCCCCTTTCCCCCAGGACCCCTCCTCCTCCCCCCAGGATCTCCTCCACCCCTGCTCTCCGGCCCCCCCAGGCTGCCATGGTCCCAAGTCCTGGCTTTCGCAGCAGCTGTGGCCCAAGATGGCTTCAACGTGACCCAGGATCTAGGTCAGTGGGGCCTGGGGGTGGGGGAAAGGCATGAGGTTGATGGGAAGGGGAATGGAAACCTCTAAGATTTGGGGCCCAAGCTAGAAAGCACCTCTCTTCCATTTGCTCCTTTAGCTCTCTCCCTACCCATCCTACCTCATAGGGATGCAGCCTCAAATGAGGGGATATGAGAAGGGCCCATATACACCCCCCATCTCCCCCATAACATGCTCCGGGGGGTGCTGGGGTGCTGGAGCTCTTAGGGCCAGCCACTCAGCCCCCTACCCAGCTTCCCGTCCTTGCTTACAGCCCGTGCCCTGGCTGAACAGCCTCCGCCCAATGCATCTGAGCGTTTCCGTGAGACATTCCTGCCATTGGGCCACCCGCCACTACCGGGCTCACTGCTGCGTCGGCCTGACCTGGCCGCAGTGCTGGATGTGCTGGGCACCTCCGGCCCCGCCGCCTTCTACGCAGGAGGCAATCTCACACTGGAGATGGTGGCCGAGGTGAGCACTTGGGGAGCCCCCCTGCCCTGAAGGACCCCACTGCAGGGACATCTTCTTCCCTTTCCTTCCGTCTCTGTCTTTCTTTCTGCATAAATGTACTGATGATTCCATATACTTAAGATTCTCTAATGGACAAAACTAACTTCTGGTGGCAGGAATCAGATCAGTGGTTGTTTGGGGTGGGAGCAGTTGACAGGATGCAGCACAAAGGACCCCAGGGATGAAGAGCTGTTCTATCTTGACTGAGAGAGGTGTCCTTGGGTCCCCCAGGGCTGGTGCCAACCTGTGCAGAGCCTTGAGCTATCCCTCCCAGGCGTGGCAGAGACCCAGGATCAGCCTCAGCTTTCCCAAGCCCACAATCCCACCCTGCTCTTGGGTTCTCTAGGGACTGAGGGAAACCTTCCTTCACTGGTCACTATCAGGACTGGAGATATTGACACAAGGGCTTACCAAACAACCCCAAAGACTCTTAACCTGAGGTAGTAATGGGTTCTGAAAACTGTTGTCAGTAATTCAAAACTCCAAATAGGAAATTATTTTCAAGGTAAGGATACACAAACCAACTCTGTGATTCTCTCATCTGTACCATTGGAGTGATTATATGTTTCTCTGCCATATGGTTGTGGGAATTGAGTTGGTCCATCATTCATTCTTCATTCACAGAGTGCTGTTCTATGTCAGAATCTATGCTGAGTCCTAGAGGTATGGCTATGTGATAAATGCCCATCTCAAATGGACTTAACTGAGAAGTCTAGCAGAGTACTGGCCGTAGGTCCGCTGGGTCCAGAGCTCCATCCACATTGCCAAGCTGTGGTCTGTCTCTCTATCTTCCTGCCACATCTCTACTTTCTTCTGTTTGGATTCACTCTCTATCAGATCCTCTCCACACCTGCTCCCCACCAGCTATCCTTCCAGCAAACCATCCCAGAGAAAGAACATATCTCATTCCAATAGTTACAGCAAAAGCCTCCAGGTTATGTCTCATCAGCCTGTTATAGGTCTCGTGACTATTCCCAAACTTCCCAATAGGTGTCATGACTATTCCCAAATCACTGGCATGGAAAAGGAATGTTCTGATTAGCCACACCTGGATCTTCTGGAGAAGGGGGAGAAGGAGACTCAAACAAAGACTATCTAAGCTTTAAAGGAAAACAAACAAAAACAACCCAAAGTTGAACACACACGAGCCAAGAAATTCAGTGTACGAGCCAAGAAATTCAGTGTATAGTTCACTGTGGGTAGATTAGAAGTCAGGGGTTTCAAGTACTAAAAAATTTAAAAAAGAGAGAGAAAGAGAGAAGATTCCTAGTGGTTATGCTAATTTAGAAATGAAAATTACCATGCTGGAAATGATGAGCCCATCGATTTGTACAAAATTGGTTCATTGGTCAGTAGAGTGCTTAGTTATATCCAATGAGAGTCATTCCTATCTGGATCGTCCAGGGTTCATGGTTTGGGAGTGGATTTAGTTAATTGTAATGAAGTGAAGAATCCAGTTTTGATATCTTATAAACAAATTCTGCTGTAAGTAGAAAATGTTCCTTTTTCTTTTTCAAGTAATCTCTATGCCCAATGTGGGCCTCGAACTCAGGACCGCAAGATCAAGAGTTGCATGCTCTTCCAACTGACCCAGCCAGGCATCCCAGAAAATGTTCCTTTTACGTAGGCAGAGAAGGTAGTATGTTCAAGGTCATGGAGTCATGTGTTCAGAAACTGTAGGTCACTCCAGGTGGCTGTACAGAGCTCACCAGGGAATAGCAGGACATGAAGTGGGAGAGGTGGTGGGGGCCAGATCACAAAGGGCCTTGGATGCCAAACTAAGGAGGTCATTCAAAGAATGTCTGATACATAGCAGGTGCTCAGTGTTTGTGCTTTTTCCCCTTCCTTTTTCCCGGGGTACCCAGGGCTAGTTGGGTCCCTAAAGGTCATGATGGAAATTGCAGAAAGCACAAAAGTTATAAACATCAAGTCTGTCTTTGATTCAAACATATACCATAGGCCAAGCCCACATGCCCACAGTTTTGGTGTGTGGCTCACAACTGTGGTGGGTCATTCTCGCCCCTGCAGGCCCAGCACGCAGGGGGTGTCATAACTGAGGACGACTTCAGCAACTACAGTGCTCTCGTGGAGAATCCCGTGTGTGGCGTGTACAGAGGTGACCTCTCTCTCAGCTCTCAGGGTCTCTGCTCAGGAGAAGCCTCCCAGTCCATGGCCACCTCCTTTTGGCCTAGAGACTCCTCCCCATTGTTCAGGAGAGAAACTGAGGCAGTGAGCTTGCCTGGGCAGCCAACTGTTGAAACAAGCCAGAGCCAGCCCACCTTCTACAGTATTTGTGGTGTCAGTTACCCCAAGTATTTAGGATATGGGGTGGGAGGTCTAGTCAAAGGCTCAGGCTTGCGAGTTGGGGTTCTGGTCATAGGTTTTCTTGATTTGGGCTCTGTATTGCCTCAGCCCCACTCTCAATGCCCTGTACTTCTTTTTTTTTTTTTAAGATTTTATTTATTTATTTGACAGACAGAGATCACAAGTAGGCAGAGAGGCAGGCAGAGAGAGAGAAGCAGGCTTCCTGCGGAGCAGAGAGCCCGATGCGGGGCTCGATCCCAGGACCCTGAGATCATGACCCGAGCCAAAGGCAGCAGCCCAAACCACTGAGCCACCCAGGCGCCCCTGCCCTGTACTTCTTAAGAAGAATTCATGAGTCCATCTAGCTTCGTATTGAACAAACTTTTCAAGACAATTATAGACCTGTCCCCTCATTGTTTCAAAAGGAAACTGAGGCCAAAGGATAGAATGGAACTTAACCTAGCAATCTCAAACCAGCAAGGAGCCCAGAAAGCTAAACTTTTGACATGGGTGAAGTCCATGTTTGCTGAACCCAAAGTGGTGGGTTCCTGGGTCCCTCAGAAGGTTCCCAGGTTCTCAGATTCTCTCCTTCCTAGGAGGTCTGGATCACTTCAAGCCCCAAAATAGTTCCCCTTTGAGTTCAAGTTTCCAGGACTCAACTTCTAGCCTGATTATTCCACCAGAGGTGATGGTATATGGAACAGAGGACGAGCGTAGCTTTGGAGCCAGGAAGACCTGGGTTTGAGTACCAGCTATCCCATTCACCTTGAATAAGTCACTTTTCACTCTGAGCCATGGTTCCCTCCTGAAAATGGAGATAATAGCAGTGCCTACCTCTCAGGGCCCCCATGAAGATTTGAGGAGATGATGTTGAAAGCTGCCCTGATCAGAGTGGATACTGAATGCTTATTTGATTTTACGTTTCTCCTCCCAAGCCTGGGTTCTCTTGGCAATGCCAGTACCTTGAGTGCTCTGGGTTCCCTTTGTCTCCTGTAAACTTGGACCAACTGCGTCTCTGTGCCTCACTTTCCTCACCTATAAAATGAGGATGATAACAATACCCATTGTGAGGATTAAATGAGTTAATCAGTTAACGTTATGCATCAGGTATTATCATTATTACTTCAATGTCCAAACATCAAATAATAGGAGCCTCAAATAGGAAGAGGAGGTTGTCACCCCCAAGAAGTTTTGGGGATCATGGGACCATAAGAGGCCCTGAATAGAATTCTGGCTTGTGGGGGGAGCTAAAAGGAGACACATGATAGGCCAGGAATCTAGACATCTGGACACCTGTCCCTGTTCTGGCTACAGTGTGACTCTGGGCAGACTACAGTCCTCTTGGACCTTAGTTTCCTTGTGCAGAAGAGGAAACTGAAGGCCGGTGTTCTAGGTTGGAGTCCTGGCCCTGCCCTTGACTTGCTGAGAGAACTTGTGTGGGTCCCTTTGCTTCTCCGTGCTTTGCCTCTCAAGGCAGATTCCTTGTCTGATGAGGGGCCAATGCAGTAGTCTCAGTCTGTGTGATGGTGGAATGTGGAGTTGCTTTGACCCCTCCCCTGCCATCTAGTCATTTCTTTTTTTTTTCCTCCAGGCCACCTGGTTCTCAGTCCCCCACCCCCGCATACAGGTCCTGCCCTCATCAGTGCTCTCAACATCCTTGAAGGCTTCAATCTCACCACGCTGGTGTCCCGGGAACAGGCTCTTCACTGGGTGGCAGAGGCAAGGCCGACCCCTCCACCCTGCCCTGGGTCTTGGTATACTGGGAGTGGGGGGATGGGCTACTGCCATGGAACAGAACTAACCTCCAAGTTTTCTCACATGAGGATCATTAATGTGGGTGCTGGGAGGAGCCTGGCAGCCTCTTCCACACTCCCGTTACATTTTCAGACCCTGAAGATCGCTTTAGCCCTGGCCAGCAGACTGGGAGATCCTGTCTACGATTCTACCATCACTGAGAGCATGGATGACATGCTCAGGTGGGTCCCAGGGCAGGACTCTCAGCGTGGCAGAGGTGGTGGTGGGTGTGAGGAAGGGATCAGATGAAAAGCAGCTGGTACAGCAATAAGACCTGGAGTCCCAAGTCAATTTCAGCTCAATTACACTTCAGTGTGACACTGGTTGCCTCTCACAGCACTTACCTCAGTTTGCCTGTTTGTCTGATGAGTTAGTATGCATCACTTGGCTCTTAAAACTTTCTGACTCTAGGGCGCCTGGGTGGCTCAGTGGGTTGAGCCACTGCCTTCGGCTCGGGTCATGATCTCGGGGTCCTGGGGTCGAGTCCCGCATCGGGCTCTCTGCTCGGCGGGGAGCCTGCTTCCTCCTCTCTCTCTCTCTCTCTGCCTGCCTCTCTGCCTGCTTGTGATCTCTCTCTGTCAAATAAATAAATAAAATCTTTAAAAAAAAAAAAAAAAGAAGAAGAAAAAAACTTTCTGACTCTAGCAGGGCACATATCTGGGCCCACCTGTGCCCCCTTTTAAGTGGAAAAAGAAAACTTAAGAACAATGAAAAGTCTCCAAGCAAATACCTGAGGTGATGAGGATTTTTACCATAATGTCTCCACATTAGCAGCATAACACTATAGTAAGATTATGGGCTGTGGTCAGACTGACTCAATTCAGATCCCAGCTTCACGATCCACTAGCTAAGCAGCACTGGGCAAGTCACCTTACCGAGGTTGTGGTAAGGACAAAATAAGGTCATACGTGCAAAACACGTTGTGTGGCACATAATAAATATTCAACAAATGGTATTAGTAATTGGCAATATGGGTGGGTAAGAATGGTTGCTATTTGATTGCTACTCTGATTGACTGAAAGGCTAGCTAAGGGCAAAATCAGAACCCCAAAATATAGTTAGCATAAATTTGTAGTATTACTCAAACAACTCTATGAATAAGTTGAAAACAATGAAACTAAAATGAATAGGTTATAATTAAAAGGCAAAAAAAGCAACAACCAAAAATAGTAAGCAGTTCAGGGTCACAAGGATAAGGGCTAAAAGCAAAGCCTCTGTCCCCCCACCCAATCCACTTGAAACAAAGCCCTCTGTACCACTTCTGCGTGGCCTCCACAAAATTTGTGGTTGAAAACGGAATGAAAGTCTTCAGTAATCCTTGGTAACCTGTCACTCTAATGTTCTAGAATCACCAAACTAATAGTCATTAAGTAAGAAACCCTCAGCCCAAATTTAAAAGATCTGGAGAATTTCATGTTGTTTTCAGCCTAGCTCTAACATACACACATGTGCGCGCGCACACACACACACACCCCTATATTAAATTTACCCAAGTAATTCTTCGAATAGTTATTAAGGGTTGACTGTATGTCAAGTCTTCCTGTGCCTTGAAAAAGAATTCTAATAGTAGATAAAATCCCTGTATACAAACCCTCCTCTGACTAAACTCTTTTTTTTTTAAGATTTATTTATTCGACACAGAGAGAGAGAGAGAGAGAGAGAGATCACAAGTAGGCAGAGAGGCAGGGAAGCAGGCTCCCTGCTGAGCAGAGAACCCTATGCGGGGCTTGATCCCAGGTCCCTGAGACCATGACCTGAGCTGAAGGCAGAGGCTTAACCTGCTGAGCCACCCAGGTGCCCCTGACTGAACTCTTCATGAGCACCTGGGTGGCTCAGTTGTTAAGCCACTGCCTTCAGCTTAGGTCATGGTCTCAGGGTCCTGGGATTGAGCCCCACATCAGGCTCTCTGTTCAGCAGGGAGTCTGCTTCCTCCTCTCACTCTGCCTGCCACTCTGTCTACTTGTGCACTTTCTATTTCTCTGTCAAATAAATAAATAAATAAAATCTTTAAAAAAAACTAGTTCGAAACTACAAACATTAGATTAAATAAATTGTTTGTTCATTCAAAACAAATATTATCTGAGCATCCACTATGCCCCAGGTACTTTCAGAGAGAAGATTAAGTGAGTAAATAAAGTCAAGTAACTAAAAGACTCTTGATTTAAGCACTAAATAAAAGTTGGCTCTAAAAGTGAATCTGGATAACACCTAAACGAACCCAGTCAGTTCAACAATGATTTCCTGGATGTTTCCCATGTGCTCAGAATGAGAGATTTTGCTCTCACAGACCTAATAGTTCCGGGCCAGGGTGTGGGGGAGGGAGACGTTAATCAAATAATTGCACAAACAGACATCATAGTGTGGTAGGGGAGGTGTAATAAGAGCCTGCTGTGTATTAATCTCCTACCCCTTGTCTTTTCAGCAAGGTAGAAGCCGCCTACCTCCGGGGCCACATCAATGACTCCCAGGCGGCCCCTGCCCCACTTCTGCCCGTCTACGAGTTGGATGGGGCTCCCACAGCTGCTCAGGTGTTGATCATGGGCCCTGACGACTTCATTGTGGCCATGGTCAGGTATGCCAGCTCAGACACAGAACCCGGCACTGGAGATCATCTGGACCAGGAAGAGTTGGGAGCCAGATAGGAATGAGGGTGACCTCAGGGCTTACCTGGCTCCAATCTCTATCCCCAGCTCCCTGAACCGCCCTTTTGGCAGTGGCCTCATCACCCCCTCGGGGATCCTGCTCAACAGCCAGATGCTAGACTTCTCGTGGCCCAACAGGACTGCTAACCACTCTGCACCCAGCCTGGTAGGGCCTTGCATCCCTCCTCCCCTGGGGACCTTGAAGCTAGGTAGGAAGTATAGCAGTATGGCTGCTCCTCCCTCCCTACTTCCTCTAGGAACTTCTAGTATAAAGAAAAGTAGCCTAAACAAAGTGTCTGCTTCACCTGCAGCCCAAGTCTGGGGCTTGGGCCTGAAGAAACCCCATCCCATTCTGTCCCTGTCTCACTGTGTGACCTGGGGAAAGTTTGCCCCCCCCCCTTGGCCTCAGTTCCTTCATCTGTACAATAAGGATATTAGCCCTCATCTGATGCTTTGGCACTTTTCAGTGCAGTGGTCTACGATTTTGTGATGGTGAGCTGATTGACCTCAGCCCTCTTGTTAGTCAAGGGAGGAAGGAGATAGGAATTCTGGTCTAGTTGGAGGCCAATACTCTTACTCTCAGGGCATGCTGGAGCCCTGCCAGGACAATGAGAGATAGGGATGACCAGGGTGGAGATTATCCTCTTCTTCCCTTTAGCCATTTGTCTTGGCTTGGTACCCTCCCCTCGCACCCATGGTAGCCCCATAACAACTCAGTGGGTCCACATCCACCCCAGCTATCCAGGGACCCTGCCTGTTTCATAGACAGCAAACTGTGGCCTGGGAAGGGACCAGTCTCCCATGAAAAGCTGCCCCACCTGTTATCTCCCTGTGGTCTCCGTGCTCTGACAACAGGAGAATTCGGTGCAGCCAGGGAAACGACCACTGTCTTTCCTGCTGCCCACCGTGGTCCGGCCAGCGGAGGGGCTCTGTGGGACCTACCTCGCCCTGGGGGCCAATGGAGCTGCCCGGGGCCTCAGCGGACTGACCCAGGTGAGGTTTCCTCCATGGTAGGCACTTTGTGGCCAGTAGCCAAGCTGTGCCCTAAACTGTAGGTGCCCTCCTGTCTCTGGCTTGGTCTCATCCCTAGCTCAACAAACATAGGCGGAGGCTGCTGTGACAGGCCCATCCTGGGTACTGGGGGCATAGGCTGTGCTGAGCTTTTTAGCCAAAATGGAACCCTGAAGCTCCCTGTCTTCTAGATTGGATGGGCAATCACGGGTCAGTGGAACTGAGAGGCCAGATTTAGCACCTGGGCTCCCTAGGTCTGTCAACCTCAAGTCCCATGATGCCTCTGCTCAGTATCTAAAGAGACAAGCAGCCCTCTTTAGAGTCTGATTTTGAAAGGAAGTGTCTACTCTCCAGAATGTCTCACAACAGTTACACGAATGTTTTGAGCAACTGATTTATGTGCCAGGCACTTACGTTGGCAGGTGGTGAGTTAAGTAACCTGAGCTTTGGAATCAGACAGTCCTGGGCCCCAACCCAAGTGCTGCCAATTTCCAAGTGCATGATGGTGCATTCGCTTAACCTCTCTGAACCTCAGTCTCCTCATCTGTAAAATGGATGCAGTAACAACAGCTAACCTTTATGGAGTTCTACTAAGCACCAGGCATGGTGTTACATGTGCTTGCTCTTTTAGCCTTCCCAACATTGGGAGAAACCCTTATTCCCATTTTGTATATGAGGAAACTAAAGCCCAAAGAGGTTAAAAAGTTAGGTCCAGTTGCGTAAGAATGGGCAGAGAGTTTGTTTTGAGAGCATACCCACACTCCTAACCTCTAAGCTAAAAGTACCCATGCTGTGCCCTAGGACTACTCCAGCTATTATCCCTGTCCTGGCCAGGGAGAAGGGAGGAGAGAATGACTGTCTTGAGGCTGTTCAGATAATACTCCTAGAATAAGGGTTCCAAAGAGTAAGAAGTCTGGCCCAGGGGTGAGATCTGGGGAATCCTGAATCCCCATCCCTGGGGCAGCCCTGACTTCTACCCCTTGGCTGCCCACAGGTTTTACTGAATGTTCTGACCTTGAACCGGAACCTGAGTGACAGCCTGGCCCATGGCCGTCTGCATCCAGACCTGCAGTCCAACCTCCTGCAGGTGGACAGTGAGTGCAGAGCAGAGATCCCCATGGGATGGGCAAAAAGCCGGGTAGAGAAAGGGGCTCCTCCCAAGGGTGTCCATGCCTCCACCAGCACAACTGCTGCCAGTGAATCTTTGGGCTCTTCCAGCTAACTCCTTTGGGACAGTGAAAGATCTGGGGACTAGAACCAGATCTGTCATTTACTGGTTGTGTGGTCTTGGGAAATTCATGTCTCCACTCTGAGCCTCAGTTTTCTCATTTGTAAAATGAGATACGGTTTTCATTCTGCAAACCTTTCATTCATCAGTTTGTATGGAATACCTACACTGTGTGCCAGGCATTATCTTAGGTGCTGAGGATATGGCATTTACAGATAGAGAGGAAAATAAATAATCAAAGCAATATAAGAAAGTAAAATAAGTGCTCTGCAGGCTGACATAGAGACTGACTCAGTGACTAGGGAAGTCTTCTCTTTGGTGACATTTAAGCTGAGATCTGAAGAGTAGGAGGGTACCCACCGTGCAAAGAACTGGGGCAGGTTTTGTAGGCGAAGGGAACAGATGCAAAGAATTCAGGGCAGAAATGGGCTTGGCATGTTTTAGGAGTAAAAAGTAGACCATGGTGAGTGAGAGTGAGATGAGGCCAGAGAGGCAGGTTGGGGCCAGATCATGGACCTTGTAGATTACAGTGAGAAAATAGACTTTCCTCTAAGAAAGGTGCCTAATTTTAGACACAACTTAATTTTGTAAATGGGAAAGTATGTACAGCTTTGAGGAATTTTTATTACAACAGACGATGTATTATGCAAGTTCAAAAGGGATAGAACATTGAATGAGACATGGTTCTTGCCTAGTTGGTATTATCATCTGCATTTTACAAAGAAACGGATACGCACAGAGGTTAAAAATCAGTCAGTGAGTGGCAGAATTGAGATTAGAGCATATACCTAGCTGATACCAAAGACTCAGTTTTTTACCACTTGTCTCCTAGACTAAAGTACATTAGAAGTCACAGACCTAAATCCTCAGCAATCACACCCTGTGGTGTGGCTGGTAACACCCTGGCATGATGATAATGAGGCTATCCCAACTAATAACTTCTGATCTCTCCTGAATGTGGGGCTCTATGATGCTAAGTTACCTGGGCCAGGGTAGGGGGATGGTTGGATTTGGTTCATCCTAGCCTCCCTTAAGGAGCTCACAGTCTAAAACAGGAACATGAGGAGCAGAGGCTTAGCAAAGGGAAAGTTCATCCATTAAGGGCTATGGGCTGGGTCTTGAAGTATGATTAGGTATTTGGCTTGTCTAGAACCCAGAACATTCTGGACAAATTGTCAAAAGCCAGAAAGAATGACTCAGCAGCCAGGACGCCTGCTGGCTCCTAGAGACCATGTTTCTTTCTTTTTTTTTTTTTTTTCAAAGATTTTATTTATTTATTTGACAGAGAGAGAGATCACAAATAGGCAGAGAGACAGACAGAGAGAGAGATGAGGAGAAGCAGGCTCTTTGCTGAGCAGAGAGCCCTATGCAGGACTCGATCCCAGGCCTCTGGGATCACGACCCGAGCCGAAGGTAGAGGCTCAACCCACTGAGCCACCCAGGCGCCCGAGACCATGTGTCTTAAACTTAAGAATTTATCCAGCACCTTCATGAATTTTGCCACATTTACATACCATCTGAGCCATTATTTACATATGTACCTCTATAAATGGACTTCTTTTTCAGTGTAAGTGTATTTTATTTATTTTTTATTTTTTTTAAGATTTTATTCATTTATTTGACAAACAGAGATCACAACCAGGCAAAGGGGCAGGCAGATAGAGGGGGGTGAAGCAGGCTCCCCACTGAGCAGAGAGCCCGATGCGGGGCTCAATCCCAGGACCCTGGGATCATGACCTGAGCCAAAGGCAGAGGCTTTAACCCACTGAGCCACCCAGGTGCCCCATAAGTGTATTTTAAAGGTAAATCCAGGGGCGCCTGGGTGGCTCAATGGGTTAAGCTGCTGCCTTCGGCTCAGGTCATGATCTCAGGGTCCTGGGATTGAGTCCCGCATCGGGCTCTCTGCTCAGCAGGGAGCCTGCTTCTTTCTCTCTCTCTCTCTCTCTCTCTCTCTGCCTGCCTCTGTCTACTTGTGATCGCTCTCTGTCCAACAAATAAATAAATAAATCTTTAAAAAATAAATAAATCCAATATCATAATCACACATGGAAAAGTAGCATAATTTGCCACAAATAAAAGATAAGTAACTACGACAAGGCAACTGTTTGTAGATCTTCCGTGAATATGGTGCCCACAGAAGGCTCTGAGCCCTGCTCTCTCTATTGAAGAAGGAGGTTAGAAATGTTAGGGTTCAGACTAAAACTTAAGTCTTTGCCATCATCTAAAGGATTGAAAATGAACTGTAAAGGAAAAACATGTTTGACTTGGTGATTCACGGCTATTCAGTGTTATATCTTTACCTTATCCTATCTGCAGAAGTAAGAAGGCCAGATCTTTATTGAGGAGCAGTAAGAGGTAAGGTTACAGGGCTTATCCTGGAGGTTCTTGGTAAGAAGCATGGGCTTACTGGAGATGGGATAGACCTGAAATGTTTTATTTAGGGGAAATGGATTGAAGGGGGGAGAATTTAAGTTGGGGAAACAGAGGCAACTAAGATAAAGGGCCAAGCAAGAAAAAAGCGAGGGCCTGAACTTACGTTAAGAGGGTGGGGATTTCTTCATTTATCCATGTAAAGGCAATGAGGATCGATGCCAACAAGACAACATCCTTGCCTTCAAAACGCTTATAATCTAATGGAGAGGGACATAGTAAATAAATTAATAAGTAAACAAGTAGCAATAAGTATGTGGAAAGAAAACAAAGCAAGGTGAGGATGACAGGGCTGCCATTTTAGATAGCGGTCAGGGAAGTCCTCCTCCAAGATTGGAATGAAGTAAGGAAGCCGGTTTTGTGACTATCTAGGAGGAGAGCATTCCAAATAGAATTTGTGCAAAGCCCTGAGGCAGGAGCATATTTGGCCTACCTGAGGTGCAGCAAGGAGGCTAAAGCAGAGTTAAGGGAGAGAATGGAAGGAAGTGAGGAGAGGAGTTTAGGGAAGTCGTGAGCTCCCAGATGATGTTGTGCCTTAGACGCCTTGGTAAGGACTTTGGATTTTCTTCTAAGAGTCATCAAAGATGTTGGAAGTTTTTGAGAAGGGGAAGTGAGTGGTCTGACTAATGGCTTAAGAGGATCCCTTTGGCTCTGTGTCACTAGGCTATAAGGAAGCAGGACTGGAACCAGAAAGACCAGTCAGTGGGCTATGCAGTAATGGCTGCATTTTGGCTATCCTGGCAAGTAATGATGGCGGTTTGGCCTAGGCATGTGGCGATGAAGAGCCCATAGCCCTTTCTTTCAATATTAAGAATGAAAATATATTATTGATCACATACTATATGAAGCATTCTGATCTCTGTGCTTTCTGTATTTTATCTCTTTAAATCCCTACAACAACTTCATGTGGTAGGCTCTCATATAATCCCCATTTTATGCATGAGGAGGCTGAGGCTCAGAGAGGTAAAGCAGTTTGCCCAAGATCATACAGTGGACATCCAGGACCAAGACTCAGGTCTGACCGTGGGACTCCTGAGTCAGTGCTCTGAACACTGAATGTATATATGTTGGGGGGATGGTTTTCAGGTGAGTTCACAGAGGAAGAGATTGAGTTCCTGGAAGCCAGGGGTCACCATGTGGAGAAAGTAGATGTCTTATCCTGGGTCCATGGCAGCCGGAGAACCAACAACTTCATCATTGGTGTGAAGGACCCTCGGAGCCCAGACGCAGCTGGAGCCACCATCCTGTAGAGCAGCGGGGTGGGGCGGGGGTCTCTGTTCCCCCGCTTTGCATGTTCCTAGAGTCCCTCCTTCTCCCAGGTTTGGCCTCAGGGGGACCCCAGGGATGCCCTAGATCATGGGCCAGAGGGGATACTTAACAAACCCTATCCCAGAGTAACTGGAAAATTCTCTAACCAGAAGCCTGTGGTGGTGGTGATGGTGGTGGTGGTGGTGGTGAATGTCCATGTCCACAACCAGGCAGACAGTTCCTTGAGGAGTCAGGCTATCTGTCTGTCTCCTTTCCCTCAGCCATGCTGGCCCTGAGCTTAGGGATGTGCTTGCAAACCCTTCTCAAGGGTCCTCACAACCCCAACATCTCCAGTCTGGCCTGACCTGGACCTTGTCTTCCAGCTCCCTTCTCCTGTCCCCAGCCTCATTTCTTAAATGACTAGGATTTTTTTAATGGACCATCCTGGGGAGGGGGTGCTCCTCTCTTCCTCCCACCAAGTTGAAGTGGGGCCTTGCATCTGAGGGGGGGCAGGTTGTGGGTACGGGTGGGGGTGGGGACCAGCTCAGGGGCTTCCATTTGCAAAGGGGAATTAAAGAAAGATTATTGCTTAACCACGGCTCTGGATTGATTTGTTTGGCTGTGTTGGGAGTGGGAACAAGTGAGGTGGTGCAAAAGCAGCCAAAGCCATTTGTTTATTATTTGTTTCTTAAACTGGATATTTTGGGTATTTCCTTCATGTTTTGATTAAGATATGAAGCTTTCTGATTTGAAAACTTACTACGGGGGTGTTGGCTGTCTCAGTCGGTACAGCCTGCAACTCTTGATCTTGGGGTCATGAGTTCAAGCCCCACATTGGGCTTGAAGCCTATTAAAAATAGGTAAATAAAAACATAAATTTTTTTAAAAGTGAAAAAAAAATAAACATTTAAATCAAAGTTACAGTATTTAGAAACAGTTTGGTACTGGCA
The DNA here is from genome assembly GCF_964662115.1 of Mustela nivalis. Taxonomy (NCBI): domain Eukaryota; kingdom Metazoa; phylum Chordata; class Mammalia; order Carnivora; family Mustelidae; genus Mustela; species Mustela nivalis. Next base: position 121,187,312 of record NC_139027.1, on the reverse strand, counting down.
TGAAGCTGAACATACCGTTGGAATAGAATTGAGAGTCCAGAAATAAACGTAGATATGTATGATCAATTGAATTTTGATAATGGTGCTAAGATCATTCAATGGAGAACGAACAGTCTTTTCAACAGATAGTGCTGGTACAATTGAATATCCACATAAAAAAGAACAAAGTTTGACTTTTACCCCATATCACATACAAATAGTAACACACAATGGATCAAAGACCTAAATATAAGACCTAAACATAAGAACTATACAAGTCTTTAGAAAGACTTGTTTTCTAAGACAAGTCTTAGAAACATAGGAGGAAATCCTCATGACTTGGATTTAGCATTGGTTCTTAGATATGATACCAAAAACATAAGCAACAGAAGAAAAAATAGATAAATTGAAATGCATCAAAACTAAACACTTTTGAGCATTAAAGGGCACTATCAAGAGGGTGAAAAGACAACCCCCCAAATGAAAGAAATATTTGCAACCATGTATGGGATAAGGGTCTAGTACCCAGACCCTTATCAGGGGTGTGCTTATTAATCACACTTCAGTTCAACAACCCAGTTAAAAGTTGGGCAAAGAATTTGACTACACATTTCTCTAAAGATATTCAAATGACCAATAAGTCCATGATAAGATGCTCAATATCATAAGTCAAGAGGGAATTCAGATCAAAACTACAATGAAATAAATACCACCTCACACTCACTATGTTGGCTATAATAATATTATTTTAAAAATAATTTTTAAAGGAAATAAGTGTTGGTGAGGATTTGGAGAAATTGGAACCCTTATAAATTGCTAGTGGGAATATAAGGGTGCAGGTGCTGTGGAAAACAGTTTGGCATTTAATGATTAGAATTATCATATGACCCAGCAATTCCACTTCAAGTTATATACACCCAAAGAATTGAAAACAGGTGTTCAAAACAAAACTTGCACATGAATGTTCCTAGCAGCACTATGCACAAAAGGCAAAAGGTGAAAACAACCCAAATGTCCATCAGTGGATGAATGGATAAGCAAAACATGGTATATTCATACAATGGAATATTATGTAGCCATAAAAAAGTAATGAAGTACCGATACACGGTACAACAGGAGTGAACCTTGAAAACATTATGCTAAGTGAAAGAAGCCAGACACAAAATGTCACATACTGTATGATTCCATTTATACATGAAATATCCAGAACATGCGAATTGATAGAGACAGAAGGCAAAATAGTGGTTTTTAGGGACTGGGGAATGGGGGATTGGGAGGAAGGCGATCTCTAAAAGGTACAGGTTTTCTTCTTGAAGTGATAAAAATTGGCTGTGGTGATGGTTGCACCTGTGATTGTACTAAAAAGCAGAATTATGTGCTTTAAATAAGTGAGTTGTATGGTCTGTGAATTCTATCTCTGTAAAGAAGTTTTTAAAAGACAGGATTTGGGACGCCTGGGTGGCTCCGTTGGTTAAGCCACTGCCTTCGGCTCAGGTCATGATCCCAGAGTCCTGGAATCAAGTCCCATATCAGCCTCCTTGCTCAGTGGGGAACCTGCTTCTCTCTCTTTGCCTCTGCCTGCCACTTTGCCTGCTTGTGCTCTCTCTCTCTCTCTCTGACAAATAAATAAATAAAATCTTTAAAAAAAAATAAAAGAGAGGATTTGGCAATATCCACTAGAGCTGAACACATGCAAATTCTATGACCAGCAATCCTGGTCCTAGGTTTGTGGAGAGATATATATCTATATCTATAGATATATATCTCTATCTATCTAGATAGATAGATATGTCTTTGGATGAACATCTGTATAGTTTTCTGCTGGAGAGATATATATCTATATCTATATATATACATGAAATATCCAGAAAACTATACAGATGTTCATCCAAAGACATACAAGAATATTCACTGTAGCACTTTAAGAAATTGACCTAAAGTGGAAATTCACCATCAGTAGAATGGATAAATTGCAATATATTCAATTAATAAAATGTTAGGCAGCAATGAAAAGTACAAACTGCAACTATATGTTAACAATATAGATGAATCTCAAAAACATAAAACTAGGGGCGCCTGGGTGGCTCAGTGGGTTAAGCCGCTGCCTTCGGCTCAGGTCATGATCTCAGGGTCCTGGGATCGAGTCCCGCATCGGGCTCTCTGCTCAGCAGGGAGCCTGCTTCCCTCTCTCTCTCTGCCTGCCTCTCCATCTACTTGTGATTTCTCTCTGTCAAATAAATAAATAAAATCTTAAAAAAAAAAAAAACATAAAACTAAGCAAAAGAAGCCAGACTCAAAAGAGTACTCTCTGTGGTTCCATTTGTATAAAGTTCAATGTCTCGCATGCCTAATCTATGCCTAATCTAGAAGTCAGGATACTGTTTACCCTCAGGGGTGTGAGTAATGACTGTTAAGGGAGCACTAAGGGGCATTTGTGAAGCTGGCAATGTTCTATTTCTCAATTTAGGCATAGATAAGCATTGTACGTTTTCTAAAAAATCATCAGGAATTACACTTAGGACTTGTGTATCATTATGTCTTATGTTATACTGTAATTAAAAAAAACTTAAAATTTCAGAATATTTTTGAAAACAGGTTTTTAAAAAAAGATTTTATTTATTTATTTATTTGAGAGAGAGAGAGCATGAGCAGGGAGGAGAGGTAGAGGAAGAGGGAGAAGCAGGCTCCCCACTGAGCAAGGAGCCAGATATAGGACTCGATTCCAGGACCTGGGATTATGACCTGAGCCAAAGGCAGCCACTTAGCCGCCTGAGCTATCCAGGTGCCTGAAAACAGGTTTTTAAGTACTAAAAATATTTCTCCTTTTTTTTTTTTTTTTGCCACTTCTTTTAAATTCTGTAGTTATCACTCTTTTCTATTTTTCAGTATTTTTTCCTAACAGTGAGCCATTACTTGCCCATATCAAGCCCTTATGCAAAGTAGAAGTGACTCCTCTTCAACGCGCCTTTATTTCTTGCTGTCTGAAATTGTTGAGCTGATTTTGTAATAACAAGGTACTTTACTGCCATCTACTGGTAAATTATCACAATAAAGTTATAAATTACTGTGTTTACCAGTAAACAGTAAAGTTCCCACTTAGATGTGCTGTCCTCTTGCAAGGCACAATTCGCCCAACTAAATGTGGTATACTTGTTGTTTGGCACGTTTGTGATGGACCCTGTAGACAGTAGAACGTTGACACTCTCTAGATGGTTTTGTTCTTTCTTTTTATTCCTGTTTGATATTGTTCTCTTTTTTTCAGTATTTATGATTAACATATTTCTCAAAGTGGAGGTAATACGTGTCAGGACTGAAAAATTAACAAAACATATACGGAGGGGGCAATATTTTAAGAACTTTAAAATGAACTGCCACCGTTTCCTAAGCAACTCCTGGTTTATCATCTCTAGCAAAGGTGCTTTCATTCATTCCTAAATTTAGAAGTTGGTTATAGGGGCACCTGGATGACTCAGTCAGTTAAGCGCCTGACTTATGATCTCAGCTCTGGTCTTGATCTCTGTGAGTTCAAGCCCTGCACTGGGCTCCACGCTGGGCGTGGAGACTTTATTGAGAAGGGTTCTGAGGTAGGTTCTGTCTTGGCACCAAGGAAAAGAGTGCTCTGGCCCACTGGTGATGTCCCTAAATATGGGGGAAGGAGACTGGTGAGGAAGAACCAATCCACATCAGGATACAGGTGCAGAAAGGCATTCAGGTTTTGCAAGCAGGTCTTCTGTTCCTATATACCCATGCTTCAGTGGACATTTGTGATTTTTTGCTCTTCCCAATTTACAAAGCCTGAGTCCCAAATAGATGATTTACATTGGTGTTTCAATTCTGTGTAGTACAAATAATCAATGTGCTCTAATTGTCATAGTATACATTGTCTGCAATACCAGTACATCTCACACTTTGCAAGAAGACTCAACACAGATTACACCTTCACCAGCTTTACAATCCTGAGGAAATAGATCCATTGGCTTGATGGTTTATAACTTCTAGTCTGACGAATACCACTAAATCAAGTCCCTCTAAGTTTGAAAGAGGTTGACTATTCTTCTTCAGGCTAGTGCTATGCAGTCCTTTGAAAGAAATCAAATCCATTTGGAGCTTTGCTGGTCTTTTGAGACTTTTTTTCCCCCACTTCCTTTTGTAGATCACCAGTTATCACAAAAGAATATAACTCGGCTGTCAGATGCAAGCATAGGGTCTGGAGAAGGAAAAGCAGATTCCACCCTTCCCCCAGTGCATCCTGCTTAGCATACCTTCACAGGTTCACCAACCTGGAAGCTCTCTGAACTTGTCCTTTGTTCGTTTTTATGGAGGCTTCATTACCGAGGCGTGATTGATGAAATCCGTTTGATATTGTTCTTAAAGACATAGCTGAGGTATTCACTATCAAAGTTTAAGCTCATTTGAACTAACATGTGAAAACAAAAGTTCAATAAATGCTAACCAATTTGTTTATGCCAAAGAACATTTGATTTGCTTTTTCTTTACCAAAGTCTGAATGCAGAACAATCCTGGATGTCTTAGGACGACTTCTTTTGCTCTAAACATTCTGTGAAATAGCCTTATACCCTGCTAGGACGCCTCTGTGAATCTGGCATTGCTGAAGCCATCATAAGTGGTAGGTATTCTTCTAAACATCTTATTTCTACTAATTCACTTAATCCTCTACTCCTTATCTGTAAGGTGCCTTTATTATCTGCATCTTACAGATGAGGCAACTGAAGCACAAAAAAGTTCATTTATGTTACAAGTGATGATATTACAAAAATACCTTCTTTGGGGAGCTTACAGTCCATTACAGACACAAAACAAAATAAAAACCATGTAAGGTTTAAGGAACAAACAAAGGGGGACGCCTGGGCGGCTCAGTTGGTTAAGTGTCTGCCTTTGGCTCAGGTCATGATCCCAGAGTCCTGGGATGGAGTCCCACATCAGGCTCCTTTCTTGGCAGCGAACCTGGTTCTCCCTCAGCCTCTGCCTGCTGCTCCCCCTTCCCCCGCCCCCTCCTCTCTCTCTCTCTCACTCTCACAAATGAAATCTTTAAAAAAAAAAAAAAAAAAGAAAAGAAAAAGAAACAAACAAAAGGGGAAATACTTTGGGCCCTGTTGGATAAGTCATTTTTCTCCTTTTGGTCCCAGTTTCCTCATCTGCATAGCAAGAGGGTTGAATTTTCCCAAGGTCACATAGCTAATAAGTGGCAGAGCTAGAATCTGAATTTGGATATTTTGGTTTCAGAGCCTAAACTTGTGATTACTATGCTATATTTAGTGCCAGTTCATACTCTGTTTCTGTCCCTTTGCTGACTTCCTATAGACAACAACTATTTATGTTGCCTATGCTTCTGCTATTTGCATTTACAGAATGTGTGGGTGCCCAAGTAGGCCCCTGTATCCTACCTCCCTGCATCCTTGCTAATCCCAGGAAAACTTATGGCTCTCCATTCAAGGACATGGATAACAAGGTAAAAATTAGCATAGTGGCTCAAGTTCTGGCATTTTTAAAAATTGTGGTAAAAAATATAATTAATTTCACCATTTTAACTATTTTTTAAAAGATTTTATCTATTTAAATCACAGAAAGAGTGAGAGAGAGAGAGAGAGCACGACAGGGCAGAGGGTCAGAGGGAGAAACAGACTCCCTCCTGAGCAGAGTGCTGGACTAAGAGCTCAATCCCAGGACTCTGGGATCATGACCTGAGCCGAAGGCAGCAGCTTAAGCCACTGAGCCACCCAGGTGCCCCGCATTTTATCATTCATCTGATAGACATTTGGGTTGCTTCTAACTTTTGGCTCTGGTGAATAATGCTGCTATGAACATGAGTGTAGAAAATCTGCTCAGGTCCCTGCTTCTACTTTTTGGGGGGTAAACATCCAGAAGTTGAATTGCTGAATCAATGGTAATTCTATGTTTAACTTTTGAGGAACCTCCAAATTGTTTTCCACAGCTGCTGCACTGTTTACATTCACACCAGCAATGCATAAGTGTTCCAATTTCTCCATATCTTTACCAACACTTGACAGTTTCTGGTGTGTGTGTGTGTGTGTTTCCTTTTATAATGGCCATCCTAATGGCTGTAAAATGGTCTTATTGTGGTTTTGATTTGCCTTGCCCTAATGACATATGGAACATCTTTTTACATGCTTATAGGCCATTTGTATGTCTTCTTTGGAGAAATGTCTATTCAAGCCCTTGGCCCATTTTTAAATTGGACTTTTATTGATGCTGTTGTTGAGTTTCTAAAATCTTTCAGAGCTTTCTTCCCCTAGAAATTGTGAGACTTGGAGGTTTGTGGATGATGTCATTTCAGTCTCTGGGCTGGCTTCTGGCAGGAGCTTTGTCTAACTAGTTTCTCATTCAGCCTTTCAGATTAATTCACTAATCAAGTAACTAATTTTATCATTATCTGAAGAGTCACTCTAGCTATGTCAGAGTTCTAGGCTAACATAAAAGAATATACGTGTGTATGTCTATATGAAGTTCAAGAATTGTCAAACTTTACCTAAGGCGCTAGAGGTCAAAATAGTGGTGCCTCTGGGAGAGCATGTATCGACTGGGAAGGGACATATAGGAGGATACAAAAGGGAACTTTCTGGGGACGCCTGGGTGGCTCAGTTGGTTGGACGACTGCTTTCGGCTCAGGTCATGATCCCCGAGTCCTGCATCGAGTCCCACATCGGGCTCCCAGCTCCATGGGGAGTCTGCTTCTCCCTCTGACCTTCTCCTTGCTCATGCTCTCTCTCACTGCCTCTCTCTCAAATAAATAAAATCTTTAAAAAAAAAAAAAAAGGAACTTTCTGGGTTAATAATTCTATAAATTGATCAGGGTGGTGGCAACACAAGAACACAGATAAAAATTTATCATGCGTATACTTAGGATGTTTGCATTTTGCTGTATGTAAATTATACCTCACTTTAAAAAAAAAGATTTATTTATTTGACAGAGAGACAGTGAGAAAGGGAACACAAGCAGAGAGCCAGAGAGAGGGAGAAGCAGGCTCCCCGCGGAGCAGGGAGCCTGATGCTGGACTGGATCCCAAGACTCTGGGATCATGACCTGAGCAGAAGGCAGACACATAACGACTGAGCCACCCAGGTGCCCTATACCTCACTTTTTAAAAGTTAAAAGAAAATGCTTAAAAGTGCCCCCCCCAAGGATCTTGTAAGATCTTTTGTTGTTAATTTCATAGACTCAAGGACCTGAGATACCTCCTTGTGGCCCTCTTTATTTTTCTTTGCCCTCTTGGGTCCCTCACCTAGCACAGTGTCCAAGATTCACAAACACAACAATTTTTTTTTTTTTTTAAAGATTTCATTTATTTATTTGACAGAGAGAGACACAGCGAGAGAGGGAACACAAGCAGGAGGAGTAGAAGAGGGAGAAGCAGGCCTCGCGTCGAGCAGAGAGCCCGATGCCGGGCTAGATCCCAGGACCCTGGGATCATGACCTGAGCCGAAGGCAAACACTTACCGACTGAGCCACCCAGGTGCCCCCAAACACAACAAATATTTATTGAGCACCTCCCCTGTGTCAGGACTGTGCTATATGCTGAGAAAATGGTGGTAAACAAGATGGATAATGTCTCCCTCTTTTTGGAGTCCACAGTATAGTGGAGAAGACAAGGAATAAACAACCTAGTATGTCCTATTGAGGATAAGTAAGAGAACCTGTCTTGGGAATGGTCAGGGAGGGAGACCTTGAGGTAGTGATTTTGAGTTTGATCTGAAGGCTGATGAGTTACCTAAGCAGGGAGAGCATATCAGGCAGCAGGATCCACGTGTTCAAGGGTCCTGAGAAGGGAGGAAGTACAATGTGTGAAGATCACTGTAATTACAGCCCAGAACGAGAAGAAGAGGGCCCTAAGGTAAGTCTAGAGTTTTGGCAAGGGCAAGAGTAAGACATCTATTTGACCTTTATCTTAAGAGCAATATGAACCATCAAACACTTTTAAGTAGGGGTGAGACGTGGTAAACTTTCTGAGGTAGAAACATTACTCTGACAGCAGGGAGAAAAGATTGAAGGGGAGCCAGGGAGGATGTGAAAAGGCCTTGGATCACTACTGCAGCCGTCCAAGCACACCGTGTAAGCTCAATGGAATGAAAGGACTACAGACTTCTTTCCTTAGATGACACTACTAGTACGCCTGACCAGTATGCAATCCGTTTACAATACACTGGCTCATGTTCTATCTTTCGTGATGCTCTTGACAGACTCTATAACTCCCATTTTACAGATGAAAAAGCTGAGGTTCAAAGCAGAGATAGTCACATAAAAATCAGGAGTGAAAGCCAGTTCTGAACCCAGGCCTATATGAGAAATATCAATTCCAGTGCTGGGGAGGCGTCCCTACATTTTGGGAAGGAGAGGAGCCACATTCCCTTAAGCTCACTAGGATGATGGTGATGGGAAAAAGTAAAGAGGGACTTACAGGCAAATAATAAAAAAGGCTACAGGTTATCTTTATCACCATTAACGTTATTAGACACTATGTGTCGGGCACTGTGCCAAGTGCTTTCCACGTCTTCCCTCATTTTGTCTCTGCAAACACTACTATTATCCCCATATTTCAGATACGTACACTGAGGCTGCAGAGGGCTCCTATAGGGCCGTGCACTGACTCCGAAGAGGAGCCAAGAGCTACTAATGATATTATAGCTCCGGAGACGGAGACTCTCCCAAAACCGACACTAAGCTCTGCACCCAAATGAGCGGGCGCGCGCTCCGCCTCGCGCTCTCGGAGACGTTTGGCCACGTGATCAGGGCCCGCCCCCGCCCGCCCCGCCCCCTCCCGCGCTCCCACCCTCTCTCCCTCCCTCCCCCTCCCTCCCCGGCCCGGTCCGGCCCATCCCCCTCCCCACCGGCTCCCTGAGGCCCTGCCGGGTCGGGCTGCGGGCGGCCGGGCGACGGCCGGACTGACGGACGCACGCGAGGACTGACTGACGGACACACGGAGGGCGGCGGGCACGCACGGCCCGGGCCGCTGCTCCAAGGCCCGCCCGGGAGGGCTGGGGCCGCGCTCAGGTGAGGTGACGGCGACGCGGGCCCGTAAGGGGTGGGCCCGCCGGGCGTCTGGGGTCCCGGCCCCGCTGGCTCCGCGGGAAGGAGGCGCCGCCCGGGCCCGGCGCGGGAAAATGGCGCCGGCCGGCAGTGGAACACGGCTTCTGTGCGGGCCCGGCCCGGAGCCGCCCCGCCCGCCGCGCTCGTGTCCCCGTCGCCATGTTGGGGAGCGGGCCCCGGGCCTGCGGGCGGGGGTGCTAGAGGGAGCGGGGGCCGGCCGGGGTTAGGGAGGGTGCGAGACGCGGGGTCTGGGGCGCTGAGGGAGTGCAGGGCCGGCCGGGGTCTGCACAGGGTGGCGCTCCAGGCCCGAGGAACCGGCGGGAGCCGACCGTAGGGTTGTGGCCGGGGGTCGAGAAGGGACACTGAGTCCAAACGGAACTGGGGTCAGGGTCCGTGAGACTGGAGGCCAGGACTGGAGTTTGGTTAGACTATTCGTGTTCAGGACCCCAGGGCAGTCAGGACCCAGAGGGCTTGGGGTCTAAGCTCTGGCTGTCAGAGCCGAGACAGTTCTTTGTGGAGGGTGGGGGGTGGGGGGGGAAGCTGTTGATTAGAAATATTAGAAATGGGGGCCCTTTGGATGCAGGCGCGAGTATCAGATTGGGCAGTTCTCAGAGTCGCGGCGCCGAATTGCAAAGCCTTATAATTCCACAGAGACTGAAGGCATATGTTCCCCTAGCGTATTCTACTCCCTATTGGGAAGAGCAACAGAAAATAGTAAGACTTTGATGAGAAAGTGGGAAAAGAGGGACCGAAGTTTGGGTGCCGGAGCTGGCCAACAAATGGGGTGTATGGACTGGAACTGGTTGGCAAGAAGAAAGAGCCTCCATCAACTTAGGGAGTTTGTGTGTATCTTTAAAAGGAGGGACCGGGCTGTTTGTGGGCGGTGACCCAAGGTGTCTTCCCAGGAAGGGGACAGCCCACTGTTTTAAGAGCGGGGTCACCTGGGGAGGTCATCAGAAAGGCGTTTTGAAGCCAGTAAGAATGTTGAAGAGAAATGAATGTGTAAAAACTACAAGAGTCTTAGAGATCATGTAACAATTTCAGATCATGTAGTGATTTTAGCAGAGACTTAGAAAGATAAAGATGACTCCTCAAGATCTCACAAGTTCCTGGCCAAGGAGGTCCTCTGCCTCCTCATTCAACACACTGCTTTAGAGGAATTTGTTAGCTGTGAGAAAAGTGTTAAGGTGAGCTCTGCAGCATATATCAATGACCTGTTAATCTCTTTTGTTTTGGTAATTGGTTTGTCAGAAAAACTGAAGGGGGATACCAAAAAAGTGCAGGTAACCAACTATTTGATCATTTCCAGCCTCCCTCCATTTGTGCAAAGAAGTTATCTTCAGGACCCTCTTGACTTCTAACTTTCTAGAGTTGTAAGAGATGCTCCTTCTGTTTTAGGTGTTTACTGTACAGCAAGGGGACACAGAAAGCCAAAAAAGATAACTGTGAACAATGAATGGTACACACCCAGGATCTCTATCATGATCAAATTTCAGTTAAAAGTTTGATCAAGATAGGGAAGAGTTCGAGCATCTGGGTGGCTCAATGGGTTAAAACCTCTGCCTTCAGCTCGGGTCACCATCTCAGGGTCCTGGGAGGCTCTTTCCTCAGCAGGGAGCCTGCTTCTCCCTCCCTGTCTGCCTGCTTGTGATCTCTCTCACTCTCTGTCAAATAAATAAATAAAATCTTAAAAAAAAAAAATAGGGAAGAGTGCAAAGTTCATATGGGTTATGGAAGAATTCTGAGGAAAACTATGCAAATCAGTCATGAAATGGTAGTTCGGGGCTCCCATAAAAGCAACAAGGACTTTAAACAAAAGGTTATAAAGATGCCCATAGCAAGTAAGATTTTCTGTGTATGTTTGATGCATGTATACCATACATACGTATATAAGGCATCAAGATTCATTTGTTCTGGGATAATGCAGGAAGGCCTTTGTGCAGTGGGCCCCTCTGGCATCTGGTGAAGCTGCTCAGAAAAATAGTAACCCCTCTCAGAATAACATTTTTTATTTTTTATTTTTTATTTTTTTTTTAAAGATTTTATTTATTTATTTGTCAGAGAGAGAGCGAGCGAGAGCGAGCACAGGCAGACAGAGTGGAAGGCAGAGTCAGAGGGAGAAGCAGGCTCCCTGCGGAGCAAGGAGCCCAATGTGGGACTCGATCCCAGGACGCTGGGATCATGACCTGAGCCGAAGGCAGCTGCTTAACCAACTGAGCCACCCAGGCGTCCCAACATTTTTTAATTGAGTAAAACAAAATACCATGTTATAGAGAAAACCATTATATTGAAATACCGAAATACACAAATTATAAAATAGCAATATAGATTATCAGTACATTAAGAAATCGGATCTAGTGATGGGTCTGACAATTACAGTTTAAAACACATGAACATAAGTAAGACTTTTAGATATCAGTAACAACTGTAGTATGATATAAAGATATCTGTGATAACTGTGACAGTCACAGATAACCACCGATACTAGAGTGGTTTGTTGCCTATAACTCATATTTGAAGAAAATGGTAACTTTCAGTTAGAGGTTAGTGAATATAAAGAGATAGTTTTGTTCTGCTTTTTTCCTATCCAAGTTCATAGACCCCTCTGAATTCTGTCTGTGGATTTCCATCTGTGAACCCCAGGTTAAGAAACCCTACTTCTACCACCAAGCATGTCTTCCATTCAGCGGATATTTACTGTACGCTAAGATATGTCGAGCATTATGCTGGGCTGTGAGGATTCAAAGTTCTTTAAGACAGGGTCTTTTCACGTTAGATATTCAGTCTCATGAGAGAAATGAGCATATTAACAGTGATAGTTCAGGATGAATACCAAAGCAGTATCAAAGGTTGAAAAAACACAGAAGTGGGCACAACTCAGGTCTAGGAGTTAGGGAAGGTTTCGTGAAAGGGTGATACTTGAGACATGTCCTGAAAGGTGGAGGAGTTTGCCAATTGAAGAGTTGGAAAAAAGAGCTTTACAGGTAAAGTTATGCATTTCAGGAGATACAGTTGAATGTGGCGGGAGCATAATATGTGTGCAGAAAAAGTGATCAGGGACTGTTGTTCAGAACCTGGCTGAGAAGGACTTTGCTAGACAGAATCTTTAGCTGATAGGGAGGCATTCATGCTGTCCAAGGAAGAAGAGTGTATGATTTGGTTTAAATTTTAGGAAATAAATGGATGTTCTTTGAATGGAGGGTGGACTGGAGAGCAGGGAAGGAGTAATGAAGGTCTAGTCAAGACAGAGGCTGTGAGCCTTGAACAAAATTAGAATTTTCAGGTGCTGATAATTGACATTGCACGTGGTAAGAGAAAAAGAATATTTTAGATTATTGATTTGGGATGGTGGCTGTCAAAGAGGTTATAAAAAGGGTGAAAGGAAAATGAAGTGATAATTGTCACAAATCAGGGAGAAGAGTTTTTTGGGTTAGAGTAGTAGACTTGGAAACCATTGCAAAGCTGTCAAGCATGGTGTAGTTTTCACTTAAGGAAATCAGAGGTAAGTGTCAGCAGATATAAAAACCAGGGAAAGGGGTGCCTGGTTGGCTCACTAGATTAAGAGATTAAACATCTGTCTTTGGCTCAGGTCATGATCTCAGGGTCCTGGGATCGTGCCCCATGTCAGCTCCCTGCTCAGTGGGAGTCTGCTTCTCCCTCTCCCCCTGCTTGTGCTCACTCTCACTTACTCTCTCAAATAAATAAAATCTTTTAAAAAAGAAAATTTCCAATTAATAAAAAGCAGGGGAAGTAGGGAATGTAGAAAAATTATAGCTGTCTGTTTCGGAGGTCAGCAAACTCTGGGTCATGTCAAATTTGGCCCACCACCTATTCAGGTAAAAAAAGTTTTATTGCAATATAGGCACAGTTACTTATTTACGTACTGTCTTTAGCTGCTTTCACACCACCAATGGCAGAGTTGAGTAGTTTTAGAAGATATACAGTTCACAAAGCTGAAAATATTCTCTGGCCCTTTACTAAAGATGCTTGCCAATCTGATCAATGTCTGGGGATTAGATGTTCAGCTTCTGGTTTGCCATCTAGTTCCTATAAAATGGAGAATAAGCATCTTGGCTTTGTCCTTCTGGCTGAGTCCTCCATGCTCTGTGTATCTGCAGTATGATATAGAGCCCTGAATATTTTATATTGGTCAGCGATGCCAGGGTCTGTTGTGGGATCTGCTGTGTGGCAGCTGTGGTAGTGACAGGTTTTTGCAGCTGAGACCATGCTGGGGCTTTTTTTTTTTTTTTTTTTTTTTTTTGCCATTTTTCTGTTGAGTTGTCTTTTTCAAAAGATGTCTTTATGTTTTCTCATTTGTAATCCTTTGTTGATTATGTGTGTTATAGATATAATTTCCAGGTTGTTAATCTTTTTTTTTTTTAAAGATTTTATTTATTTATTCGACAGAGAGAGATCACAAGTAGGCAGAGAGGCAGGCAGAGAGAGAGAGAGAGGAGGAAGCAGGCTCCCTGCTGAGCAGAAGAGCCCGATGCAATGGGGGACTCCATCCCAGGACCCTGAGATCATGACCTGAGCCGAAGGCAGCGGCTTAACCCACTGAGCCACCCAGGCGCCCCAGGTTGTTAATCTTTTAAATCACTTTTTCTCTTACTAAAAGAAGTTGTGAATTTTAACATAGTCAAATCTATCAATCTTTTCCTCCCCCAAGATTTTGCAGTTATTCTTTATCTTCTTGAATCTCTACTGTTCTGCCTTCGATGTTTAGATCTCTAATTACTATGTCATGTGAGGTATGGTCCAGTTTCATTTTTTGTGTGTGTATAACCAATTATCCCAGCACCATTTATTGAATGGCACTTTGTTTTCAAATTATGTGCTCTTTTGGTGGAGTCTGACTAGGGTCCTAATTCTAGCTTTGCTGCTTGCTAATTATGTGACCTTGGACAATTGTGGAACCTCTTTGTGGCTCAGGTTCCTTGGCTTTTATTTTATGTATGTATGTATAAATATATGTATTACGTACCTGTGTATGTATATATGTAGTTAGCTCACCAGCCAGTCCAACACGGGACTTGAACTCACCACTGCAAGATCAAGAGTCGCATGCTCTACCTACTTAGACAGCCAGATGTCCCAGGTTTCCTCAGCTTTTAAAATAAGGATAATAGGGGACGCCTGGGTGGCTCAGTTGGTTAAGCAGCTGCCTTCGGCTCGGGTCATGATCCCAGTGTCCTGGGATCGAGTCCCACATCGGGCTCCTTGCTCAGCAGGGAGCCTGCTTCTCCCTCTGCCTCTGCCTGCCATTCTGTCTGCCTGTGTTCCCTCACTCTCCCTCTCTCTCTGATAAATAAATAAAATCTTTAAATAAAATAAAACAAAATAAGGATAATAGTATTTATCTCATAGAGTTGTGAGGAATAGGTGAGTTAATTCATGTAACGTGTCGAGCAGTGTGGCACCTAGGAGTTGCTGAATGCTGTTAGCTTATAGTTAGCACTATTGTTCATTTCCGATATCCAGCACCTGGCATAGTGTAGGGGCTCGACATACTCAACACAATTGTCTGTTTAATTTGGTTTTCAGATCAAAACAGAATGGTTGTGAGAGGTAAACTGAGTGTTACAGGAGGTGCTTCCAGTTTCTGCAGTTTTAGCTGCCGCTTCAGACTTTCTGCTGGGATGGAACTCCTCTTACCCCATCACTTCTTTTGCAGAGAACTTCTGTAACAGAGGCTGCAAACCAGCAGTCTCTGGTTGGATTTGACCTGCAAACATGTTTTGTTTGGCTCAAATGTCCACAGATTTCTGACTTACCTTGAAAATTTGGAAGATCTATCAACACCAAACTCATATTCTCTCATAGCAACAGAGTAAAAGCTAAAGCTTTTAGGTATGATGGGTGTTTGTTTTCTAATGCTCTGCGGTCCTCATTACTTTCTTGTTTTGCTCATTTACTTTTATTACTCTGTAGGCATTTCATTTTCTTGTTCTTAATTCACTGAGATTTTAAATATTCTCTCTTCCAACCCAATAAATGATATGTTAGGATAAGGGTCAGATTGGCAGAAATTGGCAAATGAGTTTGTGGGCAAGTAAAAACCAAAGGCTATTTCTAAGGATGAGTCATTCTTGATCATAATGAATAAAATGATGATTGAAATTAAAAGATGAGATGAAATTCATTTCAAATCACTGAATATTTAGCCATCCCATCTGTGTGCTGGGTACATTAGAAATTACCATGGTGGTGGTAGAAAAGAAAACTAGCTGGCTAGCTTTATGAAACATTTCAGAAGAGATCTTTTTTTTTTTTTTTAAAGATTTTATTTATTTATTTGACAGGCAGAGATCACAAGGAGGCAGAGAGGCAGGCAGAGAGAGAGAGAGGGGGAAGCAGGCTCCCCGCTGAGCAGAGAGCCCGATGCGGGACTCGATCCCAGGACCCTGAGATCATGACCTGAGCCGAAGGCAGCGGCTTAACCCACTGAGCCACCCAGGCGCCTCCAGAAGAGATCTTTTTAATTGTGATGTGGAGCTGTTTTCCAAGAGAATGGTTGGATGAGAGGAAGGAAAAACAGGAATTCATTCATTTGCGATACATTTATTGAGCCCTACCATGTGCATTAGGCTAGAACTCCCCAGGATACAAAGATGATTCTAGTTAAAGTGTCGTGTGGGATAGAGGTAATGTGTTATGGAGCTGGAATATCAGAGAATGGTACCTGAAAGAGGTGGCCTTTAGTGGAGCTGCCAAGAATGGTGTAGAGATGTGTATTTAGGAAATAGTAAAAAGAGTCCAGTTTGGCTGCAGAACAGGATTTTTACAGGGCTGTGGTTGGAGGTCAGGCTAGAAATGGAGATTGAACAACAATAGCAATAATGACAGTAGTAGCTCACATTTTTTGCATGTTTACTATTTGCCGGATAACTTCCCAAGCATTTTTTTTTTTTTTTTTACTTCTTTATTTATTTGACACAGAAACAGCTAGTGAGGGAACACAAGCAAGGGGAGTAGTAGAAGGAGAAGCAGGCTTCCTGCTTTCCTCTTTCCAAGCATTTAATTAGTATTTCTTTTAGTCCTCACAACAACCCTGTGAGATAGGGCACTGATTTTTATACCTTTTTACAGATAAACTGAAGAAAAGAGCTAACATTTGTTGGGGAAAGAATTTGAGTCCATGCAGTCTAATTCCAAGACCTGTGTTAGTCTCTGTATGCTATACAAGTGAATAAGGGAAGGCTTTGAATCCTTTTCAGTTCCAGGCTGGGAAGTTTAGATTTGATCGACTAAGTAATGGGAGTCATCAAAAGTTTTTAGCCAGTGACATAATGAGATCTGTACCTAAGAAAGTAAGCCTGCTAGTGAATGTAGGAACAGCATGAGTAGAAAGAAGAAATGTGGAACTAGTTTACTCGTTTCCTCCTTGCTAGATTTAGTGCTCCTTCAGAACTGACCCTGTGTCTGTTTGTCCCTCTCTTCCTTCACCTCCATTATCTACCTATTGTGTTGTCTGGCACATTTATTTTAAAAAATGTAATCTTTTTCTACATCACTTTATTCTAAAAAGAACTTGAAGTGGCTGCCTAGGAGCTCAGTATTTGCTAATCATCAATAATCATTAATAAATCATTATTAAATAAGTCATTAGTAATCATTAATAAATGACTAGAGATATAGGTAGATGTGTACATTAAGGGAGTATTGTGGCTTTGTTGGAGGGAGTAACATAGCCCTAGAATTTGGTGAAATGAAGGGGAAATGAAGATATCAAGGTCAAAGTATATAAACTTCCAGTTGTAAGATGAGTAAGTTCTGGGGGTCTGGAGTACAGGATGGTGACTATAGTTAACAGTAATGTATTAAAGACTAGAAAGTTGCTGAAAGAGTAAATTAGATCTTAAATGTTCTTGCTACACACCCAAAAAGAAAAAAAAGTAATTATATGAAGTGATGGATGTGTTAACTAAATTTATTGTGGTAATTTTGCAGTGTATATGTGTATCTGTCTCATTGTACATTTTAAACTAACACAATGCTGTATGTTGATTATATCTCAATAAAGTCAGGGGAAAAAAATCTTTGTCACTAATAATATTAATGATCACCAAATTCAGAGGGCATTCATACTTTAAATAGATATGTAAGTTTGTATTTAACATTAACCAACTATAGCCATCACCCCTGCACCCTCCCAATCCAACACACACAGAAAGGCAACAAAAGCTTCCATTAGCTGGCACTTTTACCAGTATTGAACCTGTTGGATATGAGTTCTATAATACCATTATGTATATTTTCTAAAGACCAGACAGCAGCAGTTTCTCACAGGAGGAAATAGTTGCAAATTTGTGAATCAGATCCTGTTTTGGATTTTACAGAAGGAAATTGTTCATTAGATGAAGTCTCTTGTAATTTTAAATATTATGTGAAAGTAAGACTGTGTCCCTACTATAAAATACAGACTTAAAAAGTTCAAACACGGGGCTCCTGGGTGGCTCAGTCGGTTAAGTGTCTGCCTTCGGCTCAGGTCATGATCCCGGGATCCTGGGATCGAGTCCCACAAGGGGCTCCCTCTTCAGTGGGGAGCCTGTGCCCCCCTCTCCCTCTGCCTGCCTCTTTGCCTACTTGTACTCTTTCTCCCTCTTTCAAATAAATAAATAAAATCTTTTAAAAAAAAAAGTTCAAACACTTGGAGAAATCAAAGACATTGTGGTTAACCACCAAATGCTAGTATAGGTGAGAAGATTTTAGGTAAACCAGCATCTGACTAGGCTTAGTAAGAGACTAATCAATAGACCCAAATAATGGATTTGTTAAATAAATATTCTTTCCCATTGTGGATATTAAGTATAATATAAGCAGTATGTGCACCTACATGTATGCACATATCTGTGTGAAATACATTGGTATAGCTGGTATAAGTCTGAATCTAGGAATGCTTCCTAAAAAGAATGAGCCTTCAGCTGAGTTCTTTTAGATTGTGTTCAATTCTTTAGTATGTGTGGAGATGACTCATTCAGAAGCATTGCAATCAGAATAATTAAGTGTGGAGGAAAATGTGATTATGATAGTATATATTGACTGCCTACCAGTGTTGAGGGGTATATCCAGTTGGTGAGTAATTAGTTTCTGCCTTCTAGGAAACTAATTCATCTGGGAAAGTGGTAGGAACATAAATGAAAAGGGGGGTGGGGGAGCATAAATGTTTTAAATGCACTGTAAATGCACTGTAAATTAAAGAGAGAGAGAGTTCTGCTACCAGTTGGAGGATCAGCGGAGGCTTCATGGAAATGCTGGTATATTTCCTAGGGCTGCTATAATAAACTACCACAAGCTGGGTGACTTAAAACAACAAAAATTATTCTCTTACAGTTATTGACACTGGAACCTGAATTTAGGGTGTCAGCAGGGCCATGTTCTCTCTGAGACTTAGGGTAGACTCTTTCCTTGCCTCTTCCTAGCTTCCATCAGTTCTTGATGTTTCTTTTCTTCTTTTTTTAAGATTTTCACTTATTTATTTGAGAGAGAGAGAGAGAGAGAATGAGCAGGGCAAGGGGCAGAGGGACAAGCAGACTCCCTGCTATGTGGGAGCATTGTGGGGAGATGAAGCCAGAGTAGTTTGTTGGGGCCCTAGATGCCAGAGCTAGGACATTCAAATGTTGCTGAGTGGGTAATATGTGGGAACAGGATGGTACTGCAAAATTTTGAAATAAGGTGGGTAACTGATTCAAGCTTTGGATAGCTAATTCAAGCTTTAAGGAGGTTCTCTAACCTAGTGATCATGGCTAAGTAGACACCCCGAAGAAAAACAGATGGTTGTTGATTTCACACACTGAGCCTCCCTCGTTTGCCAATGCCAATTATGCCCGCAACTTTTCACCAGGACAGTCAGGGAATCCAACTTATATAAAAAGCAGCACTTGGAAAAACACCACAACAACAAACTTTGAGGGTTCTTTAGCCTCTTGGTCTGTCATCCATGGACATTGAAATACATCAGTTTTTAAGGATCTCTATTCAGAAGCCTCTCCATGGATTTCAGTATTAATAGTCATGTTGCTCTTCATTTTTTTTTCAAATTTTTCTTCAAAATCACCTCTTTTCCATCCTTTTTTTATCTCTTGATTTTTCTCAGAACTCTCTTCAGTCTTTCCGTATCTTTTCTAAACATCTGACTAATCGAAAGAATTGAGAAAGATTGTGGACTGTCCAAGCCAATGCTACACTTTTTTTCTATGTCCTTAAAAAAAAAAAAACTTTTTTTTTTTTTTAAATTTTACATAGTCTCCATGTCTAGTATGGGGCTTGAGCTCCCAGCCCTGAGATAAAAAACTACATGCTCCACCAACTAAACCAGCCAGGTGCCCCTTCTCTTTGTCCTTTTAGTAATAGTTATGTTGACTTTTGTCCACAATAGGACTTTATTCAAATTTTGAATGCCCATTCAAACTGTGGTCAACAGCAGAGCTCAGGTGCTTTTTCTTATTTGTCTCTAGGCAGTTCTTCCTGATTGTATATTTGCATTGTTAATATATTCTCAAAGAACTTGTGTCCTCATGAAATTTTTAAAATTGTGTTTAAATATTACAAACAAAATACTTTCTAGTCATTAGCATATGGATACAGTCTTTACAAGTTTAATTCATAGTTTTTTTAAATAGTTTTTTCGTTTGGCAATATATTGAGGTACTTTTCCACATGTTTATATACTTACTTTTATCGGATATACAATAACCAAAGTTTAAGTATTCTCTATTTATTTGGCATTTGGGTGATTTCCATTTTGTTTTTATTTTTGGTTTGCAATTCTCAATTATACTGCTGTAACATGTTATTATAAAGGTTTTTTCCCTCAATTTTTTTCTTAGAATATAGTCTCTAAAATGATACAGTTTGGTTTGAGGATAATCACTTTTTAGCTATCTTGTCAGCTTATTCTTTAGAATAACTAGCAGTTTATATTGCCACTGCCACTAGTTATTATTGGATTTTTTATATTTTTTCTTCCAGTATAATATGTGGATTTTTAAAATATTTTAAATATTTTATTATGAAAAATTTCAAATATACAAAACAACCCTGAAACTGTAGAATAAACTCCCTTCTACCCACCACTTATATTTAATGTATAGTCATATGCTTAACAAAATACTTATTATGTTAAACCTTTTAAAAATAAAGACATCATGAAACTATGCCTTTAAACATTTTAGCATGAATCTCTTTCAAATATGTTCTTCCGCATAATCACAGTACTGTTGTCACACCTAGCAAATTATCAGTAATTCCTTGATATTATCTAACATTAAGTCTGTATTTAAGTTTCCCTCACTGTCTCCAAAATGACTTTTATAGCTGACTTATTCAAGTGGAATCAAATTTAAGGACCATGCATTGCATTTGCATGTTATTATTTATGTAGTTGTAGTCTTTTTAAAACCTGGAACAGTTCTCTGTCCTTGTCTGCTTTCTTACCTTCTAAAATTCTTTTCATGGGCATTGATTTGTTGAGACCAAAGCAGTTTTAATTTCCTACATTGTGGATTTATCTGATATTTTCTTAGTGATATTTATTCCTTTATTACTTATATCTGCCTAAACTGGAAGGTTCAAAGACTAGATTAGATACTAGCTGAACATTTTGGCAAAAATACTTAAATATTCTTCACATTACCTCATATCACAGGTACACAGATGTTTAGTTGTCCCACTATTGATGATAACTTTGATCACAGGTTTAAGGTTGTGACTTCCAGATCTATTGTGAAGTTACACTTTTTTCTTCTCTGACTAGCAAATATATTTTTTACTTTTATTAAGATGAGTATTTTTAAAATCTTCTTTGAGCTAGTTTTTCATATAATTTGACCATTTGTTCAGTGTAGATTTGGTAATTTCCTTTTTGCATAGTGTGTTTAAAAATTTTATTTAGTGTAACAGTGAGTTTTTATAATAGATAAATTTCAAGTTTCAAAATATAGCTGAAATCCAATATAATTTAACCAAAAAAGATACAGATTGTAAATACATAATAGGGGACATTCTTTTGATGAGATTTTGTAATGAGACATGTTTCCTTTTTTAAAAAACATTCTAGGGGCCCCTGGGTGGCTCAGTGGGTTAAAGCCTCTGCCTTCAGCTCAGGTCATGATCCCAAGGTCCTGGGATCTAGCCCCGCATCAGGTTCTCTGCTCAGCAGGGAGCCTGCTTCCCTTCCTCTCTCTCTGCCTGCCTCTCTGCTTACTTGTGATCTCTGTCAAATAAATAAATAAAACCTTAAAAAATAAAATAAAAAATAAAAAACATTCTAAGTAGAGAAACCTAAAAAACATAAGGCTCTTGTATCAACAGTTTCATTTTTTTTTTGAAACGGGGATAGATCTCAAATTCATAAAAGTTGGATTTACATTTGTTTTACATACCCACCCAAAAAGCACCCAGAATGTATTTTATTTCTTCTTCTTTGAGTGTTTCATTTGGTTGCTTTTATATACCCATTTTTTAAAGAAAGATTTTTACTTATTTATTTGACAAACAGAGATCACAAGTAGGCAGAGAGGCAGGCAGAGAGAGATTGATTTGCGGCTTGATCCCAGGACCCTGGGATCATGACCCGAGCTGAAGGCAGAGGCTTTAACCCACTGAGCCACCCAGGTGCCCCTATATACCCATTTTTAAAATCAATTTTAAATAATTCCTTTTTCTGTCATTCCTGTTACAGATTATTTTTTTCTTATTCCATTTTTTTTCTGTTATCAATTGAGTAGGATTTTCCTTCCAAACCACAAAAGCAAGATAGGCATATTAAAACTATTTGAGTATCATCTGAAGTATATGAAGAAGCCAATTCTCTCCTCTTCTCCAGTTCCTGTCTTCCAACCTACCTAAGTATAATAGCCTAGAGTGGTTCTTTCATATTTTTCTCTATAGTCTTAGAAGTAAATTACATAACTGATTCATTTTCTCTCTTACAAGATTATCATGATGCCATACACATTATTCTACAAATTCTGGGTTTTTTACTTTATAGAATATACATTTCATTCTGTGTCATTAAACAGATATCTAATTTATTTTTTTCTAGCTACATAATGTTTCATTTATGTAGGTTTCCTTTTTTTTTTTTTTTAAAGATTTTATTTATTTGAGAGAGAGCATGAGAAGGGAGAAGGTCAGAGGGAGAAGCAGGCTCCCTGCGGAGCTGGGAGCCGGTTGCATGACTCTATCCTGAACTCTGGGATCATGACCTGAGCTGAAGGCAGTGGCTTAAGCAACTGAGCCACTCAGGTGCCCCAATTTATGTAGGTTTCTGAAGGAGCATAAAGTTTTTTCTTTTTTCTTTTTTTTTTTTTTTAAGATTTTATTTATTTATTTGACAGAGAGAGATCACAGTAGACAGAGAGGCAGGCAGAGAGAGAGAAAGGGAAGCAGGCTCCCATAAAGTTTTTTCTAATTTTATTTTCCCCATCACAAACAGTGGATATCCTTGTACATATATCTTTAAGAAATGGAGTTTTTACTTCTGTAGGATAAATCCCCAAATACGGGGTAGTAAGCTTATAATGTAAGTATTATGAACTTCCAGGTTATTTTCCAAAAGGTTGCAGTTCTTACTTGGAGTGGATAATAGTTACCTTTTTAGTTTTTGCCAATCAGCTGAGAAGAGTTTTCTTATTTTTATTTTCATTTCCCAGACCATTAATAAGTTGTATACATTCACTGGACATTTGTATTCCCTATTCTGCAGATTGCCTTTACCAATTCTTTACTTATTTTTCTCTTGGGGTGTTAATTTTTTACTCTTTAATCAACTTGCAGGTGTTTTTGTGTATTTAGAGTATTAATCCCTTTTTTGTCATATGGAACAAATATATTATTCCGAAAGTCTATTATATGGCTTTTGACTTTGCGGTTTCTTATGACATATAGACTATTTTGATTTTTACATTATCATGTCTGTCAGTCTTTATTACTTCTGGGTTCATGTCTTGCTCATCATCACCCCACTAATGAATTCTTATTTTATTTCTGTATTTTTGTTTTATTGTTATTAATTTTTTACCTTAATTTTGTTTTTCTCTTTTTTGCAGTTTGGGCAGATTTATTTCTTTGTGTGTTTGTTTTTTTTTTTTTTTTTTTTTAGTATAAATAAACTTTATCTTGCCATTGAATTTCCTCTTCTGATCAAAATATTCTTTTTATTGTTTGGCAATAAGCACAGTATAGATTTAAATCTCTTTTGAACTTTGAAGAAATACTTTTTAAATTGTTCCAAGTCATTTTGAATCCTGTATCTTTGTTTGAAAGTATTAGCAATAGTGTATTCACCTACTACAGTCTGCCTACAAGTTTCCTAAGTGGACTTATCTGATTCATCAATAATGATGAAATGGTAGCTATAGGATTTAAAAGATGATCTTAGGACTTCAGTGTTTGATTTAAAAAGTGACAATTTTAGGGGTGCCTGGGTGGCTCAGTGGGTTAGGCCGCTGCCTTCGGCTCAGGTCATGATCTCAGGGTCCTGGGATCGAGTCCTGCATCGGGCTATCTGCTCAGCAGGAAGCCTGCTTCCCTCTCTCTCTCTGCCTGCCTCTCCATCTACTTGTGATTTCTCTCTGTCAAATAAATAAGTAAAATATTTTTTAAAAAATAAAAAGTGACAATTTTAAGAGCATAAAGCAAAAAAAGAAAAGAGAAAAAGAAAAGCCTGATAACGCTGTCATTGTGAATATAAGACAATGGAGAAGAAGAAACACTGGTAAACTCTTAGAATGATGGCCTAGGGACTGCTGTAACTTAGAGCCCAGATCTCATGATTTAACTGCGTTGGAAATTTAATGGAGAAAAAAAAAGTCATTGTGCTTTTTAAAAAGATTTTATTTATTTGACAAAGAGAGAGAGAGCATAAGGAGGGGGAATGGGAGAGGGAGAAGGAGGCTTCCCACTACTAACTGGTCTGGATCCCAGAACCCTGGGATCATGACCTGAGCTGAAGGCAGTTGCTTAACCAACTGAACTATTGTTCTTTAAAGTTGTCTTCCATCTTACGGTAAGACAATATTTATTATTATTATTATTATTATTATTAATTATACCATACTTTTCTAGTGCTTTTATTTTTTAAAATTATTTTTATTAACATATAATGCATTATTTGCCCCAGTGGTACAGGTCTGTGAATCGTCAGGCTTACACATTTCATAGCACTCACTATATCATATACCCTCCCCAGTGTCCATAACCCAACCACCCTCTCCCTACCTCGCTACCCCCAGCAGCCGACATTTTTTTTTGTGAGATTGAGAGTCTCTTAATGGTTTGTCTCCCTCCTGATCCCATCTTGTTTCTAGTGCTTTTAAAATGAATTCTTTTGTAAAGAGGTATCACATATGAAATGAAAGACTTTCCTGCTAATAAGAAGCTTCATATTATTTACTTAGGCCTCAATTTTTTCATTAGGATATTAGACCAGATGATTGCCAAGGGCTCTGCTAAGATTCTCAATTTATTTTAGGGAATTTTTTAGTAGTTCTGTATTATAGGATTTGATCAACTTTTCAATGTTTTATGTATTTCATTAAAAGACTGATACTTCAAACCTGTATTATTATTATTATTTTTACTGTAGCTTTACATTTGATCTTAGTCAAAAGGCCGAGAAGTGATACTATTAGTGTACTAATAGTGATACTATTAGTGATTTTATTAGGATTAAAAGAACACAGTGGTGTTCATAATTAGAACATGATGTATAAAGTTTTTAGATATACATATAGTTTTTTCTTAATTTTACTTTATCCACTTTTATGGCATCTAACAATATGGGGAAAATCTCTTTGAACCTCTGACTTATTTTGTTGGGTTATATCGTGCTTAGTTAAATTAACTGCATTTGTGTTAGGATGAGTAGTTCTAGGAATCTCATAGTTCATGAATTTATCTTTTGTTTCTTATACTAAAATGTCAGAATTGAAATTTAAAAATTAATGTAATTGGGGCACCCGAGTGGCTCAGTGGGTTAAAGCCTCTGCCTTCAGCTCACGTCAAGGTCTCAGGGTCCTGGGATCGAGCCCCACATCTGGCTCTCTGCTGAGCGGGGAGCCTACTTCTCCCTCTCCCTCTGTCTGCCTCTCTGCCTACTTGTGATCTCTGTCTGTCAAATAAATAAATGAAATCTTAAAAAAAAAAATTAATGTAATTATTCCCTAATCCCTTAAATTGTCTATTATTCCTACCAGAACAAACCAGTTGTTGCTACAGGATTGAAATGCCAATCTCTGACAGGCATTTTGTGGATCCTTTCAAGGTACTAAGTTTCTATGATTTGATTAGAGGTTTGCATAAATTTTCTCTTGGGAGCCCTCAATTTAGGAACAGGAAGCATGTAATAGTTTTATAAGAGATTGACAAGGTGTAGGGAGGATGGGATTGGATCTTTAGTTGTACCATGGCAAGTCATTTTGACAGTTCACGTTTAACTGTTTATTCACATTTTTTTTTTTTTAAGATTTTAGTTATTTATTTGACAGACAGAGATCACAAGGAGGCAGAGAGGCAGGCAGAGAGAGAGGGGGAAGCAGGCTCCCACTGAGCAGAGAGCCTGATGCGGGGCTCAATCCCAGGACCCTGAGATCATGACCTGAGCCGAAGGCAGAGGCTTTAACCCACTGAGCCACCCAGGCGCCCCTGTTTACTCACTTTTTAAATACCTAATAAATTATCTTGAAACTTTTAAGTCTATGTGGTTAACAAGTCAACTTATTATAAGTACTTTAAGTACTAAAGTAAAGTAATACTTTACTAGTACTTAGTAAGTAGTAAATAATATCCAGATTTAGGCATTCATATAAATGTTATTTAAATTTCTCATTCTACAAAATTTTTGTTTCTTATATAGTAACTTCAGGAGCAAGAAAGTACTTGTCCTGCTTGGTACATAATACACAATTGGTAAAAGGTAGTTGAACGAATGCATCCATTGGAAGTATTCAAATTCTGGATTAGAAATTATGAGGGACTTCTCTACACATAATTTCTATTTAAACAATAACTCATGGAGGTGCCTGGCTGGCTCAGTTGGTGGAGCATGTGACTCGTGATGTCTGGGTTGTGAGTTCAAGCCCCTCACATTGGGTATAGAGATTATTTAAAAATAAAGTTTTTAAAAAAATAATAACTTACGGTCTGGAAGTTTGAAATGATTTCACTTGATCTTAGCCAAAAGGCTGAGAAGTGATTGAAATGATTTCAAAATATAAAGTTAAAAACTCATGTAGAAGAGTCTCTTGGTAAAGTATTAAGGAAATTATTACTAGCCATCTTTTTTTTTTTTAAGATATTATGTTTAAGTGATCTCTGTACCCAACATGAGGCATGAACTTAAAACCCCAAGATCAAGAGTCACATGCTCTAGTGACTGAGCCAGCCAGGCACTCCTATGACTAGCCATCTTTGAGAAGGAAATGTTTTACACCCAGATCCAGAAGAATTCTAGGATTCTCATTTGACAAAGCTGTTTATTTAAAGTATAGTTGTCGGGGGACCTGGGTGGCTCAGTGGGTTAAGCCACTGCCTTCGGCTCAGGTCATGATCTCAGGGTCCTGGGATCGAGTCCCACATCGGGCTCTCTGCTCAGCAGGGAGTCTGCTTCCCTCTCTCTCTCTCTCTCTGCCTGCCTCTCTGTCTACTGTGATCTCTCTCTGTCAAATAAATAAATAAAATCATAAAAAAAAATAAATAAAGTATAGTTGTCACACTAATGTGACTTTAGTTTCAGATGTACACCATAGTGCTTTGACAAGTTTATTCATTGTGCTGAGTTCACCATAAGGGGCATCTCTCACCATAAAACTCTTATTAGAATATCATTGACTATATTCCTTAAGCTGTACCTTTCATCTCCATGATTTACTCATTACATAACTGGAAGCCTGGACCTACCTCCCACTCCCCTTCACCCATTTTGCCCATTTCCCATGTCCACTACAAATCTATTTAAAACATTTGAATAGAGATATTCATTGGTTAAAGTGAAAGCAGATAGAATAATAATTAAATTAGGCTTTTTAAACTTCTTTATGTAGATAGTGCACAGTTGTGAATGTAGGACATCTATATTTTCTGTTTATTTGCTTGTTTGGTTTTTGCATTGTCATTTGTGATGAAAATTTTTTCAGAGTATAAGTAGGAGAATAAATATTAAATTAAAAAGTATATTATTATCAGTACATTTATAGTTTTACAACAGAAAGAGTAGGAAAGTGACAAGAAAGATTTAGTCTGTAGCTGACTACATACATGATCTAGGGCAAATCATGTAACCTCTGTGTGACTGTTTCTGCTTCATACTTCTTTGGAATCCTTCAGGATTTCTGCCCAAGACAAATTTATCTGTTTTTTAGTAGTTGTTAACTAAAGTATAACACATACAATGCAGAGTACCCAAATGATACACATAGTAAATTATAAAATAAACACACTTGTATAAGGACTGTTGATGTTTTTTTAAAAGCTTTCTTTTTTTAAAAAAAAGATTTTATTTATTTATTTGGCAGATAGAGATCACAAGTAGGCAGAAAGGCAGTTAGAGAGAGAGAGAGAGAGAGAGAGAGAGAGAGAAGGAAGCAGGCTCCCTGCAGAGCAGAGAGCCCAAATCCCAGGACTCTGGGATCAAGACCCGAGCAGAAGGCAGAGGCTTTAACCCACTGAGCCAGCCAGGCACCCCTTTAAAAAGCTTTCTTGATGATTATGAAACCTTTTCTTTTTAAGAAACACTGGATTTGAGACTATAGGTAATTTCATGTATTTTAACAAGCCTTTTTAGAGTGAAATTAGCAGAAACAGTGGTAGAAAGAAGGAATTTGGCCAGTTACAAAAATTTATTTGGCTTATATACTTAGTCTTTTCTTCTGATGTTTCTCTTGTTCCTCTTTGTCCTTTTTCCTTTCTGTCTAGGTCCTGGATGGAATGGAGAGGGGTCCTACTGAACATCTGTTATCTTTTCTGAGACTGGTCAGAGAGTTCTTAAACAGGTCTGTTGTTTATATAGAATACAAATGCAATCTTGTTTTATTAAAAAAATTAATTTCAATTGATAAGAAAAGGATTGAATTAGATAGAAATAGAGTTTACTTTTTAAAAATAAGGCATTTTGTTCTTAGTGTCCGTGGGGCATTTTAGTTTGGTAGGCTGCATTTTACATGTAAATGGGACCCAGAGCAACTGAATTAAATGAGATCTGCCTATTAGAAAAGCATTTTTTTTTTAACAGAAAAGCAAGTGAGCCTTACCTTTTTCAGTTATGTTGAATATATGTAACATGGCAGAATTCTTTATTGGTTTCATTGGAAAGTACTAAGAAAAGATTAAAAGCTGAATATCTTATTTGTCTGTGACTCTGGAGGGGAATGGAGGCCTGAGTAAATCCAAGAAGGAAAACATATGGCCCTCTTTCTCATGTTTTCAGAATTTATAACATTGGGGAAAAAGGTACCTTGCAATCTCTGATTCAGAGAAAGACAAGTATATAGAGTTTTGGCATTGTTCCCCGCCCCCCATTCATCTATGTCTTACTCTGTCACCATGAATGAATTTTGTCATTATTCAATCAGATAAAAACCCTAGCATCAATAATTTGCCAAGTTCAAACTTGTCTTCACCTTGGACTCATCTGTTGAACTTGGCAAATTATTGATGCCTTTGCCTCTCTTCCTTCCCTACTCCTCACTCCTTTGTGATTTAATTGGCCTGGGGGTATGACAAGGGTTTCGGAACTTTTAAGAGGTCCCCAGGTGATTCTAAAGTACAGACAATTTTGGGAACCACAACTTTAGCTAAAGCAGATCTGGCCACTATTGCAACTTGTGACTTTTTTTCCATAAATAAGAGGAAAAATATTTTGATTTAAGAACTCCGTGCTTTAGAAATAAGTCAGTCAGAGAAAGACAATTATCATATGATCTCACTGCCAAGCAGAATTTAAGAAACAAGGTAGAGGATCATAGGGAAGAGAGGAAAAAATGAAACAAGATGAAAACAGAGAAGGAAGTAAACCATAAGAGACTTAATCTTAGGAAACAAATTAAGGGTTGCTGGAGGAAGCGGGTCGGGGATGGGGTGGTTGGGTGATGGATATTGGGGAGGGTATGTGTTGTGGTCCGCGCTGGGTATTATGTAAGACTGACAAATCACAGACCTGTACCCCTGAAACAATACATTATTATGGTAATTAAAAAAAAAAAAAAGAATCCGTGCTTTAAACTTAAATTCTTACTAGAATGTAAGCCCCATAAAAGCAGATACTGTGTCTATATATTTTTTTTAATCATTGTATATTTAGCATTTAGAACAATATCTGGCATATACTGCATGCCTAAATATTTGTTGAATGAGTGAATGAACCTGTCAGTCTCCAGTGAGGTGAGAGTATGCTGTTAGTGAATACTCCAGGGGTCTGAGAGAGTGGAGTGGAAAGACCAGCCTCTAGATAGAATCAGACTGCCTGGACTTGAATAATGGCCCTGTCACTTACTAACAGTATGGTTATAAGCAGATTACTTCTCTGTGCCTAAGTTCCCTCATTTGAAAAAAAAGGGGGGGGGGGTAATAGAATCTGTTTCATGGGATTGTTGGGCGTACTAATTGAGTTCATAATGCAAAGAGCTTAGAACAGTGCCTGATATATAATCTGTAAGTTGTAGCTACTGAAAAATTCCAGACACCCTGGATTCTCTGCCTTTTGGATAATTTATCTGTAGAATACTGTTTGAAGGCTAAGTCAGAATCATGGAAACAGTTGCATTAGATATAGTTAAGGTTTGACGAAGGTGTTGGTTTTTTTTTTTTTTTTTTTTTGGTTAACTTAATGAGGTGTAATTTACACACAGATTATCCATTTTATTTATTTATTTTTACTTGCATCCATTTATTTTTCTTTTTTCTTTTCTTTTCTTTTTTTTTTTTTTAAAGATTTTACTTATCTATCTGACAGAAAGAGTGCACAAGCAGGGGGAACAGCAGGCAGAGGAAGAGGGAGAAGCAGGCTCCCCAATGAGCAGGGAACCCGATGGGGGGACTTGATCCCAGGATCCTGGGATCATGACCTGAGCCAAAGGCAGTAACCAACTGAGCCACCCAGGGACCCCCGCCCCCCCCGCATCGGTTTTATTTTATTTTATTTTAGTTTTTTTTTAAGATTTTATTTATTTATTTGACAGAGATCACAAGTAGGCAGAGAGGCAGGCAGGGAGAGAGGGAGAAGCAGGCTCCCCACTGAGCAGAGAGCCCGATGCGGGGCTCGATCCCAGGACCCTGGGATCATGACCTGAGCCGAAGGTGGAGGCTTTAACCCACTGAGCCACCCAGGTGCCCCCCCCACATCGATTTTAAAGTGAAACATGTTTCAGTGGGTTTTGACAGATGTATTTATTAGTTTATACTGTTTATTATGAAACAGCCACTACAACCAAGATACAGAAAATTTCCATCTCCCTGATGTTTCCTTATACTCTTTTGCAGTGTGTCCATCCCAGCACCCCCACCAATATATTGCTTTGCACTTTCAAGAGTTCTAGAAATTCACACATTATGTTCTCTTTTGTGTCTAGCTTCTTTCCCTCAGCATAGTTTTGATATGTATCCATGTTTTTGCATC